>NW_007258155.1:30186-53594 GCF_000164805.1 Carlito syrichta | reverse complement strand
CAATATCCCATGCTCATGGATTGGAAGAATCAACATTGTGAAGATGTCCGTCTTACCTAAGGCAATCTACAGATTCAATGCAATACCTATCAAATTACCACCAACATTCTTCTCAGACCTAGAAAAAACAACACAGGAATTCATATGGAAACACAAATGACCAAGAATAGCCAGAACAATCCTCAGCAAAAAAAAAACAAAGCAGGTGGTATCACATTACCAGACTTCAAACTTTACTATAAAGCTACAATCATCAAAACAACTTGGTATTGGTATAGGAACAGGCATATAGAGTTTTAAGTTTTATGTTTAGATCTATGATCCACATGGAGCAAACTTTTAAACATGATGTGAGGTGTAGATCACAGTTCACTTTCCTGTACATAGATACCTGTATTACTTTGCTAGGGCTACCATAACAAGTTACCACAAACTGGTGGCTTAAATAACACAAATTTATTTTCTCACAGTTCTACAGGCTAGCAGCCTGAAATCAATGTGTTGGTGGGGTTGGTTTTTTCTGAGGCTTCTGTTCTCTCCCTGTGTCTTCACACGATCTTATCTCTGCATATGTGTCTATTCTAATATCCTCTTCTCTTTTTTTAACTTTTTAATATTTTTATTTTAAAATTGTGGGGTACCTTTCAGGGTTAGGTATACAAATATTCACTGTACAGTTACCCTTGTTGATTAGGTATGCCCCCCCTTCCCCAGGCAGATTTCCACTACTATCAATCCCATCTCCCTGTCCCTCCTCCCCTCCACAGTTTCCCACTACAGCCAATCCTTTTCTTATGGTATTGCAGTAGTTGTTCAAGGTCCACTTATGAGTGAGGACATATGATACTCAGTTTTTGTTTCTGTAAAAGATCACTCAGTATTATAGACTTGATTTCCATCCAGGTTGCTGCAAAGTTCATGATATTGTTCTTCATTATGGTTGCATAATATTCCATTGTGTATATGTACCACTTTTTTTAACTAGTCCTATTTTGATGGTCAACACGATTGGTTCCATGTTCTTGCTATTGTGAATAATGCTGCAATAAACATACGTGTGCAGTTATCTTTTTTATAGAGTGATTTGAGTTCTTCAGAGTATATTACCAGTCGGGGGATTGCGGGGTCATATGGAAGGTCAATTTTTAGAACTTTTAGGAATCACCACACTGTTTTCCACAGAGGCTGTACTAGTTTGCACTCCTGGCAACAGTGTAGAAGTGTTCCGTTTTTGCCACGTCCTCTCCAGCGTCAGTTATTTTTTGTGTTATTGATGATGGCCATTCTGACTGGAGTTAGGTGGTATCTCAGTGTGGTTTTGATTTGCTTCTCCTTGATGACTAGTAAAGTTGAACATTTCTTCATGTGTCTGTTGGCTGCTTGTATGTCTTCTTTTGAGAACTGTATATTCATATTGTTTGCCTATTTTGTAATGAAGTTGTTTGTTTTTTTCTTTTCAGCATGTTTGAATTCCTTATGGATCCTAGATGTCAGACATGGAGTTGGCAAATATTTTTTCCCAGTCTGTGGCTGTCTTCCTGCTCTCTTGATGGCTTCTTTGGCTTTGTAGAAGCATGTCAGTTTGATGAGGTCCCACTTGTCTATCTTATCTCTTGTGGCATGGGCACTTAGGGTTTTGATCAGGAATTGGTTGCCAGATCCAATTTCTGTAAGAATGTCCCCTGCATTTTCTAAGGTTCTTATAGTTTGAGGTTTTACATTTAGGTCTCTGATCCATTTAGAGTTGATTTTTGTGTATGGTGATAGATAGGGGTCCTGTTTCAATTGTCTGCATGTGGATAGCCAGTTTTCCCAGCACTATTTACTGAATATGTTCTCGTCTCCCCAGTGATTGATGGTGGAGTCTTAGTCGAAGATGAGTTGGTTGAGAAATTGAGATTTTGCTTCTGGAATCTCAATTCCATTCCATTGGTCTATATGCCTGTTCTTGTACCAATACCAGGCTGTTTTGATTATTGTAGTTTTATAATAAAGTTTAAGGTCTGAGAGTGTGATACCTCTTGCTTTCTTTTTTTTTTTTTTTTTTTTGCTAAGGATTGTTTTGTCTATTCTTGGTCATTTATGTTTCCATATGAATTCCTGTATTGTTGTTTCTAAGTCTGAGAAGAATGTTGCTGGTAATTTGATGGGTATTGCATTAAATCTGTAGATTGCCTTAGGTAGAATGGACATCTCAACCACGTTGATTCTTCCAATTCATGAGCATGGAATATTTTTCCACTTCTTTGTGCCATCTTTGATTTCTTTCAGCAGTGTTTTGTAGTTTTCATTGTAAAGGTCTCTCACATCTCTAGTTAGGAAAATGTCACGGTATTTCTTTTTTGTGTGTGGCTATTGTCAATGGAATTGTGCTTTTTATTTGGGTTTCTATTTGCTTATTATTGGTGTATAGAAATGCGATTATCTTTTGCTCATTTATATTATACCCTGAGACTTTGCCAAAGTCCTTTATCAGTGCAAAGAGGTTTTTGACAGATTCTCCTGGGTTTTCAAAGTATAGAATCATGTCGTTTGCAAAGAGAGATAACTTGACTTCCTCTTTTCCTATTTAGATAACCCTGATCGCCTTCTCTTCTCTGATTGCTCTAGCTAGGACTTCCAAAACTATGTTGAACAGGAGGGGTGAAAGTGAACATCCTTGTCTTGCTCCAGTTTGCAGGGGAAATGGTTCCAATTTCTGCCTGTTTAGCAGTATGCTGGCTGTGGGTTTCTCATATATGGCTCTCACTATTTTGAAGTATGTTCCGTTTATGCCTAGATGTTCAAGGGTTTTCATCAAATGGTAATATCCTCTTCTTAAAGGGCACAGCCATATTGGATTAGGGCTCACCCTAATGACCTCATTTTAACTTAATAATATTTTTAAAGACTAGCTCCAAATACAATCACATTCTGAGGTACTGGGGTTTGGATTTCAACACATGAAATTTTGAGGGATACAATTACGCCCATAACAATACTTAACTGTTTCAGCTATCATTAGTTAAAAAGACTGTATTTCTCCACTAAATACACCAAGTCAAAAAAATTTTTAAATTGTCCACAGGTATGTGATTTATTTGCTGGATATCCTCTTTTCTTTCCATTAATCTATTGTTGATCTTCATGCCAATACCACACTGTCTTCATTACTGTGCTTTATAGGTGTTAAATTCAAATAGTGTTATCCCTGTAACTATGTTCTTTTACAAAGTTATTTGGCTTATTCTATTCCCTTTGCATTGCCACATGAATTTTAGAATCAGTACATAAATATCTACTCCCAAAACAAGGCTTCTGGAATTTTGATTGGGATTACATGAACCCAATGCATGTTTCCATTTTTTTAGGTATTCTTTATTATCTTTTAGCAATGACTAATAATTTTTAGTGTACAAGTATTTCACGCTTTTTGTCAGGTTTGTCCTTTAAATATTTCATATTTTGATGGCATGGTAATTCCAATATCAGAGTGTTCATTGCCAACAAATAAACATACAATTAATTTTTGCATATTGATCTTTCATTCTATAATACTTTTAAATTTACTTATTAAGTTTTAGAGAACTTTTTATTGATTCCATTGAATTTTCTACATAGAAAATAATGACATCTGTGAATAAAAATTATACTTCTTCATTTCCAATCTGGATACCTTTTTTCTTTTATCTTACTTTATTGCACTGGCTAGAACTTCCAGTAATATGCTACATACTAGTTGTGAGAGCTAAGTCCTCACCTTTTTTTAATCTTAAGAAAAAAGCATTTGGTACTTTATCATTAAATAAAGTTTTTTCTTAGCTACCCTTCATCAGATTAAGAAAGTTACTTTCTATTCTTAGTTTGCTGAGATTTTTTTAAAATCAGGAACAGATGTTGAATTTTCTCAAATGCTTTTGATTTATTTATTGAGATGATCACATGGCATTTTTTCATAGTTTGTTAATATGATTAATTATACTGATTGAATTTTAAATGTTAAAACAACCTTGCATTTCTGGGATAAATGCATTTGTTCATTATGCATGATCATTTTGATATATTGTTGATTTGACTTGCTAAAATTGTGTTTAGAGTTTTCACATCTATGTTTGTGAGAGATGTTGCATTGTTTTATTTCTTATAATGTCTTTGTATATTTAGGTAGCACTATAGTACTGATCTCATAGAGCAAACTGGAAAGTATTTCTTCTCTTGGAAGACAGTGTGACAATTTCTGAAAGAACTAGAAATCACCCTTCCATATGACCCAGCAATCCCCCTATTGGAATTATACTTGGAGCAACTCAAGTCATTCTACCATATAGATACCTGCACACACATATTTGTTGCAGCTCTTTTAACAATAGCAAAAACATGGAATCAAACATACTGCGCATCAAAACCAGACTGGATTTAAAAATGTGGTATATAAACACAATGGAATATTATGCAGCCAAAAAGAAGAACAAACATATGAACTTTTCAGCAACTTGGATGAATTTAGAGTCTATCATACTCAGTGATCTATCACAGAAACAAAGAACAAAGTACCATATGTTCTCACTCATAAGTGGACCTTGAACAATTATCATAATACTGTAAGAATGGGTGGCAGTAGCAGGAAACTGCTGGGGGTGGGGGAGATTGGCAGTTGAGGGAAACTGCTAGGGGATGGAGGGGCACACTTCATCAACATGGGTACCTGCATAATGAACATTTGTATACCTAACATGAATTGTACTCTACATCTTTAATTTTTTTTTTTTTTAAAGAAAGTATTTACTCCTCTGGATTGGCAATTTGAATGGAACTCAACAGGGATAGCTTTTCTCTGTTTCTCATAGTGTTCTAACTGAATTCGTTCATATATTTATGGTCAAATGACAGACTGAATGGGGCCTGGTCAGTTCCAGATTTTCTCACGTGACTGCAAATAGGTAGGACACTCTACTAGTGTACCTCATTTCTCTTCTACACAACCTTTCCACATGGGTAGCTTAATTTTTGCACATGATGGTAGATATTAGAGAGTATAACATCACTTCTGCTGCATTCTATCGATCAAATCAAGTAGAAAGACCAGACAAATTCAAAAGGGAAA
Organism: Carlito syrichta; assembly: GCF_000164805.1. Lineage (NCBI taxonomy): Eukaryota > Metazoa > Chordata > Mammalia > Primates > Tarsiidae > Carlito > Carlito syrichta. Next base: position 48,511 of record NW_007258155.1, on the reverse strand, counting down.
AATAGTATTCACCTTTTGCTAGGAGAGACTACAAAGATTTTGTAACCATTATTTCATCTTTTACTATTAATTTATTTCTTGCTTTATATTTAAAGTCTGTTTCTTACACCTAGCATGAAGTTGTTTCTTAGTTCATTCAGTCTGCTATAACAAAAATATTGCAGTCTGGGCAGCTTACAGACAACAGAAACTTATTTCTCAGATTTAGAGAGTGAGAAATTCAAGATCAAGTTGTCTGGTGAAGGCCTACTTCTTAGTTCCTAAATGACTCGTCTTGCTATGTCTTTACATACATGGCAGAAAGGGGGAAAGAGCTCTCTAGGGCTTCTTATATAAGGTCAATAATCCCATTCATGAGTGTTCTGCTTTCATGATCTAATCACCTTCTGAAGGACTCACCTCCAAATTTCACCACATTGGAGATTAGGTTTCAACATATAAATTTAAACATTCAATTTATATAAGTTGATTCTTTCCTTGTTATTAATATAATCTCTACCTTTTAATTGAGCTGTTTAGACCACTTTCATTTAAGGAAAGTATTATTATGGTTGGCTGTAAATCTATTGTTATTTGTCCCATTAGTTATTTGTTTTCTTATTTCTTTTTTTTCTGACTCCTTTTGGATTGAGTACTTTTGTAAATATATTTTATCTATTTTGTTGGTTATTAGTTATATCTATATTATATTATTTAAGTAGGTTATTTGGGAGTTATAGCTTACAGCATTAACTTATCACACATAACCTTCAAGGTATGACATACCATTTTATGTATAGTATAAGAACCTTACAATGAAAGTTACATTTCTCCAGCCCTTATTATCCTCATGCATTTTACTTCTAGATATATTATAAACTCCACAATATATTATTTTTTCATTTAAAGAGCCAATTAACATTTTTAAAGATTTGAATAATAAGAAAAAGCTTTTATATTTACCCAAATTATTACTATTTCCAGTGTTACTTTTCTATATAGATCTGAGCTTCATCTGGTATTATTTTTCTTTTGCCTGAAGGATTTTATTTAATATACTTTCAATTGTTGTATATCTGAGAGGAAAAAAAATCTTTATTTTGTCTTTGTTTTTGAAAGATGCTTTTACTGAGTATTTACTTCTAGGTGGACAGTTATGTTCTTTTATAGTACTTTAACAATTTCACTCTACTCTCTTCTGGCTTTCATTGTTTCAGATAAATCTACTGTTATTCTTATCTTTGTTCCTCTAAACATATATCTTCTTTTCTCTAGCTGCTTTTAAGATTTTCTCTTTATTGTTGGTTTTGAGAAATTTGATTGTAATGTGACTTTGTGGTTTTTTTTTTCTTCATATTTCTTGTGTTTGGGGTCTGTCAAACTTGGATATGTGAGTTTATAGCTTTTACCCAATTTGGAGTTTTTTTAATGATTATTTCTTCAAAATTTTTTTCTATCTACTTATCATCCCACCCCTTCAAGGAATTCACTTTCTTGTATTTTCAGCCACTTGAAATTATCCCATGGCATGTTCATGTTCTGTTCATTTGTTTTCAGACTTCTTTTTATCTGTGTGTTTTATTTTGGGTACTTTTCTATACCTTCAAGTTTGCTAACCATTATTTCTGTAGTATGTGATTTACTGTATTTTTATCACAAATATCATTATTTTCATCTTTAGAAATTTGATTTGGGTCTTTTTATATCTTCCACATCTTTGTTCAATATACTTAATTTTTCTCTAGCTTCTTGTATAGTTATAATAACTCTTTAATGATTTCGACTGTCTATTTCTATTTCCTCATCCTGTACTGCCTGGAAACTCTCTCCAGGCAATAATCTGGGGCAATAATAGGGCTCACTTCATTTGTTTATCAACTCTTAAGGATTATTTTTTGTCATTGTTTAATGTCCTAATGTCTTTTAAAACTGCTGCTTTATATGTTATAAAGTGGTGTTGTTGTTTCAGGATAATCCAGTCCCTGTTACTCCATCTATGCTGAATGTGGCCATTTTAATGTACCATAGTTGGTAACAGTTCTCATGACAATAAAACAAAAGAGGAGAGATGAATGCTTGACACATTTTTGTAATTCCTGCACTTGACACAAAGGAGTAGCCTGTGTCATATTTATCTGAACATCTGCTGTAAGTCATTATGTTAGACCCATTTTGTGTTATATTTTACCCTAACAACTACAGTCTGAATGCATTATCCTGGCCAGGTGCCATGCCTTATGCTTGTAACCCCAGCACTTCATAAGGTTGAGGTAGGAGGATTGCTTGAGCCCAGCAGTTTGAGACCAGTCTGGGCAACAAAGTGAGATCTTATCTCTACAAAAAATAAAAAATAAGCCAGGCACAGTGGTGTGTGCCTTTAGTCCCAGCTACTCAGGAGGCTGAGGTAGGAGGACTGCTTGAGCCTAAGGGTTCAAGGCTGCAGTGAGCTATGATCATGCCACAGCACTTCAGCCTGTGTAGCAGAGTGAGACCCTGTCTCAAAAAAATAAAATAAAAACAAATATAAATTATCCTAATTTTATAAATTTATAAAAACAGCTAATATGCATTTTGTGTAGAGTAAACCAAGGTCTATATTACTTTAAAACTTGTCATCTTTTCAAAAGACATGCTATCACCTGGTGTCCATTAGATGCATTAGTTAGAGTGGCTGTGATATGTCCAGTCTGAACTAGAGTTTGTGATAACAGAGACAGTGTAAAAGAATGTGTTGTCCCTGCCCTAAATTACCTTATAAACTATTTCGATGTGTGACTCAAACATAAAATAACTGGAGAAAAAATGAGATACTATGTTCTATATTTGCAAATGCAAGCCAATGAGAGAAAGATTTTTTTTAATTTAGAAATATCTGTCTTCTTTTTTCTGTCTATTGACTATAAATTTTGGCACTATGTTTATGGTTATGGTGATGGGGCTAGGGCTGTATACTCTGATGAAGAATATAACCTCCTCTTTGAGATAAATGCATTTCTTTACTAGAAAACCAGGTTGATTAGGGCTGATTTTGTCTGGTACCACTCAGTCTTCCTTAGAAAAGTAAGAGTGTACCAGAGCCTTGCAAGCAGAGCTACAACTGGGAGGTGAGAGTGACCTCCTGGCCTTGCTTGGAGAACCACACAAAGTTCTGGAGAGAACCAACGCTGTGGAGTTGACCAGATGTGGGTCCAAATTTTAGTTCTCCCACTTGCTGGTTTCACATCTTTGAGATGACCTGATCTCTGAGTTCCCATTGCCTCATTCATGAAATGGCACTTACACACAGTATCTACCCCTCAAGAGTATTGTAGACATCAAATAAGAAGGTAAAATGCTCAGCACAAAAGAGGCACTCAAAATAGCAGAGATGGTGGTGGTGATGGTGACAAAGATGATACGGGTGATGTTACTAGCAACCATAGTCAAAAATGCAGACCTGGGCCTTTACAGTTCTGACCTTCAATCACAGCCCAGAAATATGGACCACTTTGTCCATATTTTTCTTCTTTGACTACTTTGTCCTCTTTTTCCTCTAAACCCCTCCAGCATCAAAAATCTGTACCACATTATCCATAACAGAATCTCATCCTTGTCTTGAAGACTGAACTCTTCCATATGTACACCTAAACAGAGATTAACAAACTTGTCTGGCATTAGATCATATTTTATCATTTAAAATTATTTTACTAAATGATTTAATTCATGGAAAATACTTAAAAGAAACTCTAGAACCTAGTAAGTGCTATATAAATGTTAGTCATTTTTATAATTAATATTATTATTAACATTATTAGCTCATTTGATTCTCACAGAAATACTGTGAAATAGGTATGCCAGATATTTAAATTCTCACTTAACAGATTAAGACAATGAATTTAAGACAAGTCATTTTTGTTAAGTTCCAGTTCTGTGCCCAAAGACAGGGTGCTTTTTGGTCAGGTTTATTCACCAAAGCACCTAGTATAGGGTTGGTCACACAAAATATGCTCAATCAAAACTCAGTTATTGATTAAATGATTTATTTGGTTTAGAGGTCTAATCGTGCCTAAGGCAAAGTCTTAAATGCAAATGTTGATTGTATTGAAGGGCATACCATTCATAGGTGTTCTTAAACATGTATAGGTAATTACACAAAATGCTAATTAAATATAGACCTGAAGATTCTGCAGTTCTTAATAGCTCATGTTCCTGAATAATCTCTGATCCAGAGAAACAGCCCCAAAAGGTCAGTGATTAATGCTTTGCTCATACAGTTGGACAAAAGAAGTAGATCTCTACACCTTAACTGGAGCAGGGATGACTGATACACTCTCTTAGATGATCTCTTAAGAGGAAGCATACACTTCTACACTGTTGGTGGGAGTGTAAACTAGTACAACCTCTGGAAAACAGTGTTGCAATTCCTAAATGATCTAAAAGTCTATCTTCCATACAACCCTGCAATCCCCCCTACTGGGAATATATGTGGAAGAACTCAAATCACTCTATAAAAAAGATACCTGCACACGTATGTTTGTTACAGCATTGTTCACAGTAGGAAGAACATGGAACCAACCATGTTGCCCATCAAAAGAGGACTGGAAAAAAAATCTGGTACATATACACAATGGAATATTGCACAGCCATAAAGAGAAACAAAATCATGAACTTCACAGCAACCTGAATGAACTTAGAGTCTATAATACTGAGTGACCTTTCACAAGAACAAAGAACTGAGTATCACATGTTCTCACTCATAAGCAGACCTTAAACAATTATCGTATTACTATAAGAAAAGGATTTGCAGTAGTGGGAAACTGCCAGGAGGGAGTGGGGAAGCAGGATTGGCAGTAATGGAAATCTGCCTGAGGAAGGGGGTGCACACCTTACCAACAAGAGCACCTGCATAATGAACATTTGTATACCTAACCCTGAATTGTACCCCACATCTTTAAAATAAAATTTTAAAATTTACATAAATAAAAATAAATTAATAATAATAATAATAGAAAGAGGAAGTTCACTTAAGGAAGGAAAGGGCACAATTAATCCCATTTATAGATATAGGAATAAGGGACAATATTCTGGAAGCTAGCCAACTTACAATAATATGGGTACAGTTTCAACTTAGGCCAAAGCATAAAGCTCCAGATTGGGTGATAGACATTGTTTCTTAAGAATCTTCATTCATGTTTGTAAATCTGAGCTGCCATATGGGATAGTTAAGTACCATTGACTCTCATCCAATACAATGCCTGCCTTTCCTCAGTTCAGTTCCCAACTCAGGAATTGCAAAGTTTCTTCCACCATTCAAATCAAGTAAAAATGCTTCTTTCCAGCATGTAAGGATGCCTGCAATTCATCATAGGATCAAAGAAATGCATGCAAGGAAGAGAAATAAAGAGGCATCTAATACAACCTGGGTTGCATAATCTTAGTATCTTGAGTGTTTAACAGTTTGTCAATAGAAGGGCTGCAATAAATGAGTATTGGTTGTTGAATGTCTAGTGGCATTACCCCTCCTTCTCTCAGAAATAACTCACAACAGAAAGAGTGAGAATGAGAATAAGAAATGCAAACTCTAATATTGACAAGCCAGATGATATCTGAAACCCTGAGCCACCATACATGAGGAACAGCCACCAAAGTAATTATGTTCAAACAAGAATGAGGAAAGATACAGAGAGATAAGGCTTCCAGTTACATAGTACAAGCAACACTAGAAGAACAAAGCTCTCCACAGTACACCATACCCTGAGGGGAACTAGAAACTCTTGTTGGGAATACTGGGTATGTTCTGGTTGGGTGTCAACGAGCATATCCTTGGACCTAGTAAGCAGCAAGAAGGAGCAGGGTTGGGAAGCTAAATGAAGAATCACACCAATGTGCCATAATTGCAAGAAAGTTCCCCCTTTTAAGATGTGATAGAGAAGAGAGAGTCTGTACTGGTGTCTTGCTATAGCAGTTGATCTCTATTGTCTTGGAGAAATGAAAGCAAAGTCAAGTTATACTCACAACCCTGGGTCATAAGGAAACCCACTGTGAGCCAGGTCAATGTCCAGCTAGCCCATATACTGCCCGGGTTCCTACATCATACAAATTCCTATGAATAGTAAATACAGAAAGAACTCATCTCTTTAAAAAATGAGTAATATAAATATATGTCAACTCAGAAAGTATCTATATAGATGTACCAAAAGGAAAGGAGAAAAGAAGGACAGGAACAGGAAAAACAAGTGGAATATGGATATTCACACACCAGATAAATGTTACCATAGAAAAGATTCAAAAAAATTTTATAAAACAAATTGTATAAATAAATAAAATTCCAGTGGCCTTTAGAGAAACAGGAAAGTCCTAAGGGTTTAAAATTTTTAATACACATGTTGCCAGAATTTTTTTTTTTGAGTTGGAGTCTCACTCTGCTGCCCAAGCTAGAGTGCAGTGGTATGTTCACAGCCACCCCAGCATTGACCTGCTGTGCTCTGGCAATCCTTCTGCCTCAGCCTTCCAAGGGGCCAGAACTACAGGCGTGCACTACTATGTCAGCTAATTTTTTATTTATTGTAGAGACAAGGTCTCGCCAGGTTGCCAGAGCTGTTCTCAATCCCACTGGCTCAGGCAATCCACTTGCCACTCAAAGTGCAGGAATTACAGGCTGAGTCACTGAGCCTGACCACCAGAAATTTTTTAAGTGAAACTTAATAAAGCAATTGCTCAATAAAGCAAAAACCCAAAGCAGAGTGCTAAAAGGGCTCAGAGAAGGTGAGACCACAGAAAGAATTTTTTTAAAACTGTCTTCAGGAGAGAAGTAGATGAGAAATAAAAAGCCACTAGGAAAATGAAGGTCATATTGGGACAACACAAAGGAAATTAGACATGGCTGAAATTTTATTAAAATATGGATACATTTATTAAAATATGGAAATAGACAAGAAAAAAGCCAAAGTAAATGGAAATCTACAAAAAATATTAAACAGGATAGAGAGAAAATAATAAATAGGAAATAATCAGAAAAATCCAACATATGTCAAATCAGTTCCTTAAGAAGAAAACAAAATTATTAAAATACTCTTACACTGGCATGTAAATAATATTTAAATACATATGTAAGTCCACAGAAGTTTTTAGAAACAAAAGAAGCCTTGAATGTGTCAATAAAAAAGTAATACTGTGTCTGGAAAATTTGATGCAAAATAGTCAATCAGTACCAAATAAAATTCAAACAAAGTTACTGAACTTCAAAGTTTTTTTGTTTGTTTGTTTTTGAGTTGGAATCCCACTCTGTTACCCAAGCTGGAGTGCAGTGACATGTTCACAGCCACCCCAACGTTGACCTGCTGTGCTCTGGCAATCCTTCCACCTCAGCCTTCCAAGGAGCTGGAACAGCCAGGCTCGGTGACTCAGCCTGTAATCCTGCTCCTTTGGGAGGCTGAGGTGAGTGGATTGCCTAAGCCCACAGGTTTGAGACCCGCCTGGGCAGGTGAGACCTCATCTCTACAATAAGTCAGAAAATTAGCTGGGCATGGGAGCATGCCTGTAGTTACAGCTACTTGGAAGGCGGAGGCAGAAGGATCACCGGAGCCCAGCAGGTCGAGGCTGCGGTGGCCGGGAGCAGCTACTACACTCCAGTCTGGGCGACAGAGTGAGATTCCGACTCAATAAAAAAAACAAGGAGCTGGAACTACAGGCGCGCACTACCACACCCAGCTAATTTTTTATTTATTGTAGAGACAAGGTCTCACCAAGCATTCTCTATGTGACCAGCCAAAAAGACTAAGTCACATTTCAAAAACTCAATACAGAGGTTCCAGACAAGATGGCAACAGAACAAGTCAGACTATGATCATCTCTGCAAAGGGTGACTGCTGCAGCAAGTTCAGCACACCACTGCCACCGTGGCCTCTACCCATGTGGAGGATGGCTGCTAAAGCTAGTCCCATGCAATGGGTTGCTACCACCACCACTGTCGCCTCTGCAGAGGATGGCTGCTGCAGCCTGTCCCACACACTGTGCTGCCACCTCAGCTCTTGGCTACTGGCCCACAGAGTTCCCAGCTCCCTCCTTTACCCCAGGCCTGCAGCACGCCGATCTAAAACATCCAGCTGTCTCGCACTCTATGGCAGATCAGCTGGAGCCCAGAGTCTGATTGGTGGAGAGAGAGGATCTAGGAGGGTCAGGCAGGAGGCCCATGCCTGGTAAAGAGGTACGCACGGCAGTCATTTTCTCTGTCTCAGGAACAGGCAGAGACAGCATTGCCCACCCAGCTCCAGCTCTGCACAACTCTGCTTAGCCTCCAAACTGGGACCTAAGGTAATCACATGGAATGAGGAGAGACAGAAACACCTCCCCCATGCTCAATCAGACACAGTCAGGTTGGATCTGAGAGGCAGACCTAACAAGCAGTAAGCTGACTGAACCCAGATCTGACCCTAGCTATGAGCAACCCTACCAGCTTGCAATGAGAGCTAGAGATCAGAGCTGAAAAGATGTTGGGCTCACAGGAACAATCTCAGACCAAGTTAGATTCATAGTTTTTACTTCTTTTTTATTTTTATTTTTAATCTTTGTCTGTTTGTTTTGCCCATTTTTGTTTGTTCTGTGTTTTACTCTTTTTCTTTTCTCTTTTCTCTCTCTTCTCTCTATTTTTGATAACAGTTTAATACTTGCCCTGTTTCTATTGTTTTAATGATTTCTCTTTTTTTGCATTAGACCTCCTATTTGTGTAGGAGAATTCTAAACCAGTAGGGAGGTTGGTTGGCTTGTGTGTTTGTATGATTGCCTGCATGTTTTAGTTTTTGTTTTATTCTTCTCTGTCATTGTGTCTCTTTTCATTTGTTAGTCTGTACGTTTGTCTGTTATCCATCTTATTCTTCTCTCTCTCCACCTTCCTCCTTCCTGTCCCTTCCTTGTTCTATTCTTCACCTTTTTCTTACCTCATTTTGCTTTCAGGGAGCAAACTTACACCCCCATTGCATGGACAGATAATGAGACAGTGGAAAGGGGTTCCAGGGTGACCAAACACCTGTCAGTGGATACTGGGATCTGCAGATAGATTTTGAATCACAGCTAACCCCTCAATTAAATCTCAAAACTGCAAGAAAAGTATAGCTCCCAACCCATAATCCAGCCTCAGAATTTAACAAAGATAGAGGATTCACATAAGGGAGAATAGGAGATTGAGCAAACAGAGGTAAAAGCAATCGCACCATCCCTGAACAACAGAATTAAAGAAGAGGAGGAAAAAGTAGGGAGGAAAATCTGTACAAATGAAGAAAAACCAAAAGAAGAATATGGGTCTAACACAGACCCCTGGGAGATCAGACAGTGAGAAAACAGACTTCGGAATGCAAACAATGAAGAGCCCCCAACATGACCAGTCACATACTACAAACCCAGATATCAAGATATTAATAGAGAGAATAAAGAGAATTGAGAAGAGACAAGAGGAAAATAGGAAGGAGTTGATAACTGAGATAACAGCAGTGAAGAATACTGTGAATGAATTAAATAACAAGCTAATAAGCTTGGAAAGTAGAATTAGCCAAGCAGAAGAAAGAATCTCAGAACTTGGAGATCAAAATATAGAACTAAACCAAACTGTCCAAAACATAGGAAAGAAGCTTAAAAAGACTGAAAAAAACCTTCAAGAGATAAACGATTATTTCAAGAGACAAAACATAAGAGTAATTGGACTTCCTGAGACAGAGAGACAGAAACCACCCTGAAACAAACATTCCATGAAATTATTCAAGAAAACTTCCCTCATCTCATCAGTGATGCAAAAATTCAAACACAAAAGATCCAGAAAACTGCTGCAAGAAAACAAAAGAGAAGACTCTCCCAGAAACATAATTCACCTTTAAAAGGTAAGTATAAAAGAAAAAATTCCAAAGGTAGCAAGAGAAAAATGTCAGACTACCTTCCAGGGAAGATCAATAAGAATAGCAGCAGATTTATCTTCAGAAACACTTCAGGCCAGGAGATTGTGGAGCCCAATCTTCAAAGTTCTCAAAGATAAAGAATTTCAACCAAGAATAACCTGCCCAGCTAAGCTGAGCTTCATCAGCAAAGGAGAAGTAAAATCTTTTCCAGACATTCAAGCCCTAAGATCTTACGCTGCCTCTAGGCCACCTCTACAAGAAACACTTGAGAAAGTATTAAATACAGAAGAAAAGGAAAAAGGAATGACAATGTTCTTCACGAGAGTACAGAAAAAGAATTAAAAACACATGAATCGACCCAAAAATCAAAAGAAAGACAACAAACAGGAACAACAACAATTCTATAAGAACCTAATGACAGGGATGAACTCTCACATTTCAATAATTAGACTGAATATGAAAGGCCTAAATGCACCACCAAAAAGACATAGTATGACAAAATGGATAAAATATTATAAGGCTACAATATATGGTCTTCAAGAGACTCATCTCACCAGAAAGGACACTCACAGACTCAAAATAAGAGAATGGGAAGCAAAATCTCAGGCAAACCCAAAAAAAAGAAAGCTGGAGTGGAGATTTTAATATCAGACAACATACCCTATAAACTATCAAAAATTTTAAAAGATGCAGAAGGTCACTACATAATGATAAAATGCTCAATCCATCAACAAGAAATACCCATTCTAAACATATGTGCATCCAACATAGGAGCACCATCTTTCATAAAGCAGCTACCAGGCAAACTTAAAAAAGATATTGACTCTAACACTATCATAGCTGGGGATTTTAATACAACACTTACAACCCTAGACAGGTCATCAGGACAAAAAATTGGCAAGATCTGAAACCTCAATATGACTCTGGAGCAAATGAACTTAATTGATACCTACAGAACACTCCAGTCAACAACCATAGAATATACGTTCTACTCATCACTGCATGGAAAGTACTCTAAGATAGACCAATACTTGGCCATAAATCAAACATAAACAAATTTCATAAAATTGAAATTTTGCCATGCACCTTCTCGGACCACAGTGAAATAAAAATAAATATCAACACCAACAAAGTTCCCCCAAAACCCACAAAAACATTGACACTAAACAGCATGATACTAAGTAACTCCTGGGTCAACATGGAAATCAAAACAGAGATTAAAATATACCTGGAAACAAATGAAAATGAAGAAACATCTTTTAAAAATCTCTGGGATCCCATGAAAGCAGTAGTAAGAGGGGAATTCATATCTATAAAAATGCACATGAAGAAAATGAAAAATCACAAGTTAATAGCCTAACAAGTCACCTAAGGGAGCTGGGAAAACAAGACCATCAAAACCCTAACTTCAGCAGAAGAATCCAGATCAACAAAATAAAAGCCCAAATCCAGGACATAGAAGACAAAAAGACAATAGAAAAAAATCGATGAAACAAGAAGCTGGTTCTTTGAAAGGATAAACAAGATTGATGGTCCCCTAGCTAGACTGACCAAGAAAAAGAGAGAAAAAGCCCAAATAAACACAATCAGAAACACAAAAGATGAAGTCACATCGACCCTGAAGAAATATAAAAGATTATCAGAAACTACTGTGTACACTTGTATGGAAACACACTTGAAAACCTAAAGGAAATGGAGGACTTTCTGAAATCACATAACCTCCCCTGGTAGAAACAAGAGGAAATTGAGACCCTAAATAGACCAATAGCAATCCAGGAAATTGACTATGTCATAAAAAAAAACTACCTACAAAAAAAAGCCATGGACCAGATGGTTTTCCAGCAGAATTCTACAAAACATACAAGGAGGAAATGATGCCATTCCTATTTAAAGTATTCCAAGTGATTGAGAAAGATGGAACTCTCCCCAAATCATTTTATGAAGCTAACATCACATGGATACCCAAGCCAGGTAAAGATCCAACAAAGAAAGAGAACTACAGGATGATATCCTTGATGAAAATAAATGCTAAAATTCTCAACAAGATCCTAGCAAATCGGATCAACAGCACATCTCAAAAATAATCCACTATGACCAAGTAGGCTTCATCCCCAGGATGCAGGGTTGGTTCAACATTTGTAAGTTCATAAATGTAATTAAATACATCAACAGACATAAAAACAAAAGCCACATGATTATATCATTAGATGCAGAAAAAGCTTTTGATAAAATCCAGCACCACTTTTTGATAGAAACACTTGAACATCTAGGCATAGATGGAACATACCTCAAAATAATAGGCATCATCTATAAAAAACCCACAACCAGCACACTGCTAAACAGGCAGGAATTGGAACCATTTCCCTTGCAAACTGGAACAAGACAAGGATGCCCACTCTCACCCCTCCTGTTCAACTTAGTGCTGGAAGTCCTAGCTAGAGTAATCAGAGAAGGTGATCAGGTGTACCCAAATAGGAAAAGAGGAAGTCAAGTTATCTCTCTTTGCAGACAACATGACTCTACACCTTGAAAACCCAGGAGAATCTGTCAAAAACCTCCTTGCACTGATAAAGAACTTTGGCAAAGTCTCAGGGTACAAAATAAATGTGCAAAAGGCAATTGCATTTCTATACACCAATAATAAACAGAAGCCCAAATAAAAAAGCACAATTCCATTCACAGTAGCCACAAAAAAAAAAGAAATACCTTGGCATCATCCTAACCAGAGATGCAAAGGATCTTTACAATGAAAACTATAAAACACAGCTCAAAAAATCAAAGAAGACACAAACAAGTGGAAAAATATCCCATGTTCTTGAATTGGAAGAATCAACATCATTAAGATATCCATTCTACCTAAAGCAATCTACAGATTTAACGCAATATCCATCAAATTACCAGCAGCATTCTTCTCAGACTTAGAAACAGAACAGGAATTCATATGGAAACATAAACAACCAAGAATAGCCAAAACAATCCTCAACAACAAAAAAAAAAGCAGGAGGTATCACACTCCCAGACTTTAAACTTTATTATAAAGCTACAATAATCAAAACAGCCTGGTATTGGTACAAGAACAGGCATATAGACCAATGGAATAGAATTGAGATTCCAGAAGCAAAACCTAAATTTCTCAACCAACTCATCTTCGACAAAGCCTCTACCATTAACCACTGGGGAGATGAGAACCTATTCAGTAAATGGTGCTGGGAAAACTGGCTGTCCACATGCAGAAGATTGAAACAGGACCCCATTACAAAGTGGGCAAAAGACATGAACAGACACTTCTCAAAAGAAGACATATGAGCAGCCAACAGATACATGAAAAAATGTTCAACCTCACTAGTCATCAAGGAAATGCAAATTAAAACTACACAGAGATACCACCTAACTCCAGTCAGAATGGCCATTATCAATAACTCAAAAAATAACAGATGCTGGAGAGGATGTGGCAAAAAGGGAACACTTCTACACTGTTGGTGGGAGTGCAAACTAATTCAGCCTCTGTGGAAATCAGTGTGGTGATTCCTAAAAGTTCTAAAAATCAACCTTCCATATGACCCTGCAATCCCCCTACTGGGAATATTCCTGGAAGAATACAAATCACTCTATAAAAAAGATACCTGCGCAAGTATGTTTATCGCGGCATTGTTCACAATAGCAAGAACATGGAACTAACCATGCTGCCCATCAAAAGAGGACTAGATTTTTTTAAATGTGGTACATATACACAATGGAATATTCTGCAGCCATAAAGAAGAACAAAATCATGAACTTCACAGCAAGTTGGATAGAATTAGAGTCTATAATACTGAGTGATCTTTCACATAAACAAAAAACTGAGTATCACATGTTCTCACTCATAAGTGGGCTTTGAACAACCACCGCAATGCTACAAGAAAAGGATTGACTGTAGCAGGAAACTATGAAGGTGAGTGGGGGCAGGAAGGTGGGATTGACAGTAGTGGAAATCTGCCTGGGGAAGGGGAACACACCTAATCAACAAGGATACCTGTACAGTGAATATTTGTATACCTAACCCTAAAATGTACCCCACAATTTTAAAATAAAAAAATTTTTTAAAGTTAAAAAAAACCCAATATATCTCAAACTCTTCCACAGTAAAAATCAGTCTAAAAGACAATGGAGCAATGCCTATAAGTTCTCAAGAGACAGAATGAAAACAAAAATGTTATTCCCAACCAAATGACCATTCTAGTGTAAAGGCAACAAACATCTCTGAGCATGTAAGAATGCAAGGAATATTATCTTCATTGAGTCTTTCTAGAAGGTGACTTTCTAGAAGATTCTAAAGGACGAATTGCAACCATTAAGAGATGAATAAAGTTTGACAAAAATTAGTCTGATTAAGTAAGAATAAAAAAAATAAATGTGGAAATTGTCACTACAGAATAGAATACAGATGCTTTATAAGCCCTGACAAAGTGGAAATGATAGAACAAAGTTAGGATAGGAAGTAGAAGAAAAAATGAAATGGTGTCAGCACCTTTACAACTGGTAAATCAAGTAATAGAAGTATATGTTAAGATCTGTGAAGACTCTGTTACACAGAGACTTCGGAATAGAGTCTACAGAGAGTCTATGAAGGCACTGTTTGCAAGCTAAGAAGGTATTCTGCCAGCTTTATAGACATTTACAGGAAACCCGAAAATCCTTGCTCAGAGATAAGCCACATGAACCCCACAGTCGCATCAGGTCTTTTTGCTCCCTAAGTCCCCCAACTCAGAGCAGCCTGGGTTGATGTTGTGCATGTAGTGGGTCTGCATCACAGCTGAAGAATCCTAAGTTTAGAAAACCCCAATCTTTTATAAGGGGTCTATTAAACCTACCCAACCTTTGCCCCAGGAGCATTATCTTTATTATCCTGGGCTGCAAACAAATATTTCCTCTGCCCTAGAGGGGGACACTATATATTCCAAGACTTTTTACTATATAAACACCCTTTTTAAAATGTCCCAAACAAAAGCTGATACAAGGCATGTAGAAACACAAGAGACCTACAGGTAATTATTGTCACTTAAGTACAGAGTATGCATTATTCACCCCTTATAACTATTTCAAGGTCTGGGTGTGTGTGTGGCCTCCCCTTATAAACTCAGAAATTTCACACATAATTCATTAGAGACAGGCAATGATCTAGTGGTTCAAACCAGGGCAGCGAGTCAGTCCTGGTCTGAACAATGTGAAAATACTTAAATGTTTAAAGGTAAGCACTAAGAAAAATCTTATTACCCGTTATAATAAGGAGGCAAGTTGAGAGAAACTCAAAGTATACTGACTTTATCACTGTTCATAAGAAGGACTTGCACTAGCTAAAAATTATAAGAATAAAAATAAGCAGCACACAGATATACTTGCAACATGACAAATGGCATGGAGTATCATTTGTAAAATCAAAATGCCTATTTGACCTTGAAATCTCGGCTGAAATATCATTCCCTCACAGAGACTTTCCCCAAACACCCCTACCAGGTTTGCGTCCTTGGTATCATCCCCCATAGCTACTACTGAGGTCATCTAACTAGTTAGTGGTATGGCCTGACTTCAGGCCTAAAGAGCTGGTGCTTAAGTCTATGCTCAGAATAACTCACCACTGGCCACTACTTGATGCCTCTAATTCTATTCCATTAATCCTTAACAGCACAGAGTTTGTCTTCTAAGTTTTCATAAATGCAATTTTTAATTCCCCAATGCTTTCCAACAGCCCCTGAGACATATCTTATATTTCCTGAGTATGTCTTCTAGGACCTAGCACAAAACAGTTATCCATTGAAATCATTCAATAAATGATCATGAACACACACGGACATTTGGGAAGTCCAAGTAAGTGTAGATCAACGGCACTATCATATAGTATACGGTAGCAGAATAAAGGAGAAAAACCAGGACTGATTCTCTACCCTGCTCTGAACCACTAGATCATTATCTGTCTCTAATGAATTATGTGCAAAATTTCTGAAGTTATAAGAGAGAGCCACACACAGACCTTGAAATAGCTATAATGGGTGAATAATGCATACCTTATATTTAATGCATGAGAAAGCAAAATGCAGAAAATTGCACAAAAAGGTCAGACTCCTATTCTGTGCAAGGAGTATGCTTTCTGTCCTCCCACAAATAAATGAATCACTGGTTGTTATATATTTTTAAACATCTGAACAGCACCCCAGGGATCCATAAAGCCTGTTTTCTCTGATCTCTTTCTTGCAAGTCATTTTCTTTATCATGCACATAATCTAAGATTACACTGATACCCAAACCGGGTACAGATGCAACAAAGAAAGAGAACTACAGGTCAATATCCCTTATGAACATAGATGCAAAAATACTCAACGAGATTCTAGCAAATCAGATCCAAAAACACATCTCAAAAATCATCCACCATGACCAAGTAGGCTTCAGCCTCAGGATGCAGGACTCATTAAACAATTGCAAGACCATAAATATAATTAAATATATCAACAGATGTAAAAACAAGAACCACATGATTATCTCATTAGATGCAGTAAAAGCTTTTGATAAAATCCAGCATCCTTTCTTGATAAAAACCTTCAATCACCTAAGTGTAGAGGGAACATATCTCAAAATAGTAAGTGCCATTTATTACAAACCCACAGCTAACATATTCCCAAATAGACAGAAACTAGAAACAGTTCTCTGAAAACTGGAACAAGACAAGGCTGTGCACTCTCATCCCTCTTGTTCAATATTGTGTTGAAAGTCCTAGCCCAGGCAATTAGACAAGAGAAGGAAATCAGGAGTATCCAAATAGGAAAAGAGGAAGTCAAGTTATCCCTCTTTGCTGATGATATGATCCTATACCTTAAAAATCCAAGAGAATCTGTCAAAAACCTGCTTGCACTGATAAAGGACTTTGGCAAAGTCTCAGGGTACAAAATAAATGTGCAAAGTCAGTTGCATTCCTATATACCAACAACAAGCAGGCAGAGGCCCAAATAAAAAGCACAATCCCACCGGGCTCGGTGGTTCAACCTGTAATCCCGCACTATGGGAGGCCAAGGTGAGTGGATTGCCTGAGCCCGCGAGTTCAAGACCCGCCTGGACAACTTGGTGAGACCTCATCTCTACAATAAATCAAAAAATTAGCCAGGCATGGTAGCGCACGCCTGTAGTTCCAGCTACCTGGAAGACTGAGGCGGAAGGATCGCCAGAGCCCAGCAAGTTGAGACTGCAGTGGCCAGGACCGGCCACTGCATTCCAGTCTGGGCAACAGAGTGAGACTCCAACTCAAAAAATAAAATAAAATAAAAGCACAATCCCATTCACAATAGCCACAAAAAAAATGAAATACCTCGGCATCTTCCTAACCAGAAAAGTGAAAGAACTTTACAATGAGAATTACAAAACACTGCTCAAAGATATCAAAGATGACACAAACAAATGGAAAAATATTCCATGCTCATGGATAGAAAGAGTCAACATTGTTAAGATGTCCGTCCTACCAAAGGCAATCTATAGAATCAACGCAGTACCCATCAAGTTACAAACATCATTCTTCTCAGACCTGGAAATGACAATACAGAAATTCATATGGAAACACAAATGACCATAAATAACCAAAACAATCCTTTAGCAAAATAAACAAAGCAAGAGGTATCATACTTCCAGACTTCAAACTTTACTATAAGGTTACAGTAATCAAACAGCCTGGTATTGGCACAAGAATAGGCATATAGACCAATGGAACGGGATAGAGATTCCAGAAGCAAAGCCTCAATTCCTCAACCAACTCATCTTTGACAAAGCCTCCAACAATCACTGGGGAGAGGAGAACCTATTCAGTAAATAGTGCTGGGAAAACTGGCTGACCACATGCAGAAGATTGAAACAGGACCCCTGCCTATCACCATACACAAAAATTAATTCTAAATGGATCAAACATCTAAATGTAAAACCTCAAACTATAAGAATCTTAGAAAACGCAGGAGACACCCTTATGGAAATTGGAACTGGAAACCGATTCCTATTCAGGACCCTAAAGGCCTATACCTTAAGAAATAAGATAGACAAGTGGGACCTCATCAAGTTAATGAGCTTCTGCAAAGCAAAAGAAACCATCAAGAGAGCAGGGAGACAACCCACAGAATGGGAAAAAATATTTACCAACTGTATATCTGACAAAGGCCTAAAATCTATGATCAACAATGCACCGAAGGGAAAAAAACAAACAGCCCCTTTAAAAAGTGGGCAAAACACGTGAATAGACACTTCTCAAAAGAAAATATACGAAGCTGGCTCAGTGGCTCAGCCTGTAATCCTGCACTTTGGGAGGCTGAGGTGAGTGGATTGCCTGAGCCCGCGGGTTTGAGACCCGCCTGGGCAACTTGGCGGGCCTCATCTCTACAATAAATCAAAAAAAAAAAAATTAGCCAGGCGTGGTAGCGCATGCCTGTAGTTCCAGCTACTTGGAAGGCTGAGGCAGAAGGATCACCGGAGCCCAG
>NW_007258155.1:18359-30090 GCF_000164805.1 Carlito syrichta | reverse complement strand
ATACCACCTAACCCCAGGAAGAATGGCCATCATTAATAAAACAAACAACAACAGATGCTGACGAGGATGTGGAGAAAAAAGAACACTTCTACACTGCTGGTGGGAATGCAAACTTGTACTACCTCTCTGGAAAACAGTGTGGCGATTTCTGAAAGAACTAGAAATTTACCTTCCATATGACTCAGCTATTCCCGTTTTGGGAATATACCCAGAGGAACTCAAATCATTCTACAAAAAAGATACCTGCACACATATATTTGCTGCAACTCTATTCACAATAGAAAAAAACACGGAACCAACTATGTTGCCCATTGAAGCTGGACTGGATTTTTTAAATGTGGCGCTTATACACAATGGATATTATGCAGCCATAAAGAAGGACAAACATATGGACTTCGCAGAAGTTTGGATGGCTTTAGAGTCGATCATACTCGGTGATCTATCACAGAAACAAAGAACAGAGTACCATATATCTTCACTCATAAATGGACCTTGAACAATTAAAATGCTATAAGAAATTGATTGGCAGTAATGGGAAACTGTAGGTGGTGGTGGGGATTGGCAGTTGAGGGAAACTGCTAGGGAAGGGAGGGGCATACCTCATTGACAGAGGTACCTGCATGGTCAGTGTTTGTAGACCTCACCCTGAATTGTAGCCCACATCTTTATAATAAAAAATTAAATTTAGAAAAAAAACATCTGAACAGCACCCCGGGGACACATAAAGCCTGTTTTTCTCTGATCTCTTTCTTAAAAGTCATTCTCCTTATCTCCTTATCATGCACATAATCACCTACATAAGCAATGCCACGGATTTTGCACCCTTCTTAAAAAGTGGACGCCACAGCTATACTTCCTATAAAACTGGCTGTCATGTTGCAATTAGAGGAAATATAAGTCTCACAATCTTGATGACATACTGTGCAACTGAAACCAGAAAATGGAGATACCTGAGAAATTGAATCTTTGACGAGCATAATTTTAATACTGCCAAATTATTTAGCTTTTTTAATTAAAACTCACCTAATAATTCACATGGATATAACTTTTACAATCAAATATCACTTTGGAAAAAGTTGACAATTCAGAAGTCTTGTGTATTTTTTAAATGCAACAAACCAGAGATGCCATAATCAGATAGCCCTACCATCCTGTGAAGTTGGTATGACTGCTGCATTCTGGGAGTAGGGTATCAGAGAGAAGGGGATGGCAATAAAAAGGCATCTCGGTTATCTGGATGCCAAGGAGTCAGCAGAAGCATGGAAATGATTTAGGAGGATACTGTCACTTTTTGGAGAAGATACTTTTTCTATCCAGCCATAGTTACTTAGTTTAAAACTTAAAATGTCTTGTTAGTGCAAAGAATTAAGTCTTGAAGCCAAAGTTCACTGGTAAGGGAAAATGCTTTTTGGTTGGTGGTGGTGATGATGATGATGAAAACTGATTTGACCGGGTGCTCACCAGGTGGCAAGCACTGTTCTGGTGCTTTACACATGCTATCTAGTGTGGGAGTTTTTTTTGTTTTGTTTTGTTTTATTTTTTTTGAGTTGGAGTCTCACTCTGTCGCCCAGACTGGAGTGCAATGGCCGCTCCCAGCCACCGCAGCCTCGACCTGCTGGTCTCCGGCGATCCTGCCGCCTCAGCCTTCCAAGTAGCAGGAATTACAGGCATGCGCTACCACGCCCGGCAGATTTTTTGATTTATTGTAGAGATGAGGTCTCGCTGCCCAGGCGGGTCTCGAACCCACGGGCTCAGACAATCCACTCACCTGAGCCTCCTAAAGGCGCAGGATTACAGGTTGACCCACCGAGTCCCCTGAAGTACCACACGAGATGGGTAATATCATCCCTCATTTTGCAAATGTAAAAACTAAGGCACAAAGTAGCTTGGCTAAAGTCACACAGCTAGTGTGAGTTATAGCTGCTACAACCACTATACTTTACAGCTTCCTAGCAACAGTTACCAATGAAGTGCATGCCAGCAGGCCCTCTGGTAAGCACTTTCTCATTTGTGCCTAACCAAAAAAAAAGATAGAGAGAGAGAGATCTTTGCATCCTCATTTTGTGTATGAGGCATCTGAGGATTATAGAGATTAACAACTTACCTATAAACATGCTGCTCCTATGATCTAATTTGTAACACTATCCTGAAATATGTCTTCATGTAGTGAAGGGTATTTAATTCTGACTATTTTCTGAAGGTTAAATTTTACTTATTTCCTCAGTGGTGCTCCATCCCAACTCATCTCAGCACATACAGAGTCTTTGCAGGTAGGAGAATTTTGGGAACGCTGGGAGAAGCTTTCTGGCTTCAAGATCCCAATAACATAAGGCCTGCCAACTAGCAGCCATGCTTCTCTGAAGAAAAGTCCCCCATGGAATCATGAGAAACAATGGAGGATCTAGAGGCTGGGTGAGACTGTGGCATTGAGAGTTTTGTCACTGAGGCTCTGGCTACTCCATGCTGCCTCTGCCCAAATTACAGCTGTGCAGTGGAAGAAGGAAGGACCAGATATGCCTGAGCCTCTTGATAACCCTGCGCTATATCCCATCTCTCTCCTTCAATAGAAGCCTCACTCTCAGCAGTATCTTCATAGGAAATAGGAAATGCATCCATGAGGATGTCTCTCTGCCTTTCTACCTCTCCTAAGGTTAATTTATTAACCCCTTTCTTTGTTAGAACATGATGGTTTCCAGCATTTGAGCTCATTAGTGATGAATCATGAAATCCCGGTAATCTAACTATACCCTTTCAAGCCCTCGCTATGTCATCTATGTATAAACTTGAGGAAGTCCACTTCAGTGAGACCCAGCCTCCTTCCTCATCTGTACAATGAGGATAGAAATATAAGAATATTAAAGAGATTGGGCGAGATAATATAAGAAAAATAAAACTTAGGACAATAATTGGCCTTTAGAAAGTGCTCATCAAATGTTAACTTCACTATTGGAGAGTTCTGGGCAAATTTGCCTTGCTTTAGCAGTATAAGGCATGGATTAAATGGACACAGTAGATGTGCCTCAGTCTTTTATTCTCAAAGGCTCCCAAACCCTTTCCTTTTAGGAATAGCAATAGCACCTCCCACAGTGTACTGCTCCAATTATGTTTTCCATTGGCTGCCTGAAGATTATCTCAGAAGCCTGGTAAGGACAAGTAGGGGACATCCAGATTAGAGAACCTTGTGTTGAAACACATAGTTTAATAAACCAACCAATCCCACACCCTGCAAGCCAGGACTAACGAGAATTAGTGACTCAAGAAAATGGGCTTTAGTTACTAAAGTACCCCCTTCTAATTTGCCTCTGTGTTGAGAAAAAGAGTTAGGAAGAATTAAAGAAAACCACTTAGTTCCTATCTTAGGATATTCAGGAATGGAACTAAAAATGTCCTCACCTCTGCACATCACCAGTCAGAGGGCAAGACTGCCCAGTTTTCTTTTGGGAAATTGGGTATAAAAGGCCTGAGTGAATAATCATGAATGTTCAACTGTTCTATGACAGGTGCCTCATATTAGGCTCAAAATAGGATGAAATCCAGGCAAACTTATTTGATATGCACTAATGAGAACAAAAATTTTTATATAACAAATGACAACGCTGAAACTGTCATGCTGTGATTTTTTTAATGACTCTATATTCCAAGCAACCCTAAAGTGACGCAAAATCAATACTTTCCACATTTCTCCAATGCACACCACCTAACCTAATCAAACTCACTGACCTACTGTGACATGCGTGAACAATTTCTGTACAGTCTTGGGATGTTTCTCTTCACCCCCACCTCCACTATCCATACTCTAAACCTCGAGCATAGTCTAGCATTTACACCTACCATGAGCTTTTTTCTCAAAACTTCCAGCTCTCACTGAGGCTTATTCTCAGAAACCCAAAGGAACTTACCATCTCTGTTAAGCAATGTTTCTTATGTATGAATTATTTACTCATTTTATATAGGTGGTAGAAAAAAATATTTTCTTCCTATTAATTATCTTTTAAAAGTTATGTCATATATCTCTCCCCTCTTTTCACAGCATAATAAACCCAGTCAATATTTGTTGGTAGGTTTATAATGACTTCTGTGTAAATCAATGCTACAACATTTGTAAAAACTTCATAATAAAATATTCCTTCCTTACTCCTGAGCTTAAGAATATAGCATTTTAAAGCCAGAGAGGACCTTAGAGATTCCTTCTTCAACCTCCTCATTCTTTGGATGAAATGACTGAGACAAGGGAAGTAAAGTAACTTGATAAAAGTCACACAACTAATAGGAGCCAGTCTGAGGCCAGGCCCCAGATCTGCAGACTTACAGTGATGTTCCCTTCCTGATACACAGCACAATGCCTCAGGATTATGTTGTAGTTGTAACTGGGCTGTATAAGAGTTCAGGAAAGGGAAAACCAGACTGAGAGTTAGCATAGGGCCAAGTCCTTGTTCTCTCATTAATTCACTGTGTGGCCTCAGAGTCCACAGCTGCAAAAGAAGGGATGATCAATCCTGCATAATTCAACTTGGAGTTTTTCAAACCACAGCCCAGAAGTCAAACCCTATGGGCAGCTGCTTTCGTAAATAAAGTTTTATTGGTCTATCCACCCATTTACCTATCATCTACTGCTGCTTTCATGCTTCAGAGGCAGAGTTGAGCAATAGTTTACAAAGAGACCATAGAACCTGCAAGCCTGAAATATTTATGATTTGGCACTTGATAGCAAAATTTGTTGACTCCTCATCTAGCCTATATGTAGTGTAATTGTATGAATATGACATATTTCAATAGTTTATGCAAAGACTCTTAAACTGTAAAGTAAACTCACAATGTAAAAATTGATAAAAGTAGTAGAAATAATAATATTAATAAATCATGAAATATCATTGCAATATAAGCAATTAAAATGTTCTTTGTTTAATAGATAGCATCTAAATGTTAGTGTTTCTTGATTTGAGATTGCTTCCCAATTGTTCATCCTAATGTGTCTTTTGCAGAATCAGGTGATACCTATAATAGCTTCCAGGAACATTCCAAAAATAATTAAGTCATTTACTTATAAAATACAGAATGACTGTTTGCAGAAGAACAGTGGGTCATTCATATGTGTATCTGTCTTCATTTTCATTCACTCATCTGACTCACCAAATGGTCACCCTCCTGTGTCATAGATCCCTATAGCTACCATGTGATGGAATAAACATTCACCTGAAAACATTGCCTGACACAAACCAAACTTTGATTTTCACCTGTGCTGCTCTAAATGTGCTGAACTTTTTCTCTGGCATTTTTTTAGGGGGAAGTTGGCGGATCTGAGTGGTTTTCTCCTGCCATGTGCTCTGAGAATGGTCATTAACCAAGGAAAACAAACTGGACCCAGGAAAGTGAAAAAGTTAATCATTGACCATGAACAATTCACCGCTTTTCCACTCTTAAACCAAGAATTAAAGCCCAGGACTCAGAAGACCCAATTCTACTCAACAGTCTCCAAACAGATGACCAAGAATAAGTTATTTAACCATCCTGGGCTTCTGTTTTCTCACTGAAAACAGGGAGCTAATACCTGCCTTCCCTTCACCTTCATGAACATTAGGGGAAGAAAGTGAAAGGTGAAATAATAAAAGTGATAATAAACACCAGAGAGAAAAAGCCTAAAGCTCTGTGTAATTACAAACTGTATTGTGTATAAAATTAGTTACCATGTATATAGTACCTATTATGTTCCAGACAGCATTCTAAGCACTCTCACTAAAAAATAAATAGCCAATTAAAAAAATAACTAAATAAATAAATAAAAGCCAGGAGCAGTTGTTCAGGCCTGTAAACCCAGCACTATGGGTGGCAGAGAAGAGAGGATTGCCTGAACTCGGGAGTTCGAGACCAGTCAGAGCAATAAGGCGAGACCTCATCTCTACAATAAATCAAAAAATTAGTCGGATGTGGTGGCATGCGCCTGTGGTTCCAGCTGCTTTGGAAGGCTGAGGCGGAAGAATCGCCTGAGTCCAGCAGCTCAAGTCTGCAGTGGCTGTGAGCATGTCACTACACTCCAGCCTGGATAACAGAGTAAGACTCCCACTCAATAAATAAATACATACATACATGTATACATACATACATACATAAAAAGGCATTGTTGTTAAGTCCTCTAAATGTATTACTCAGTGAATCCACCTACCATCCTGAGGTAGGTGCTATTGTCATCACTATTTTATATATGAAAAAGCTGAGACACAGAGAGCTTAAGTAATTTGCTCAAGGTCACTGGCTTTGAGTGAAGTGGCTAGGGTTTGAACACTAGCCATCTGCTCTAGAGCTCACAATACTAACCCCTGCACTTTACCACTGCTCCTGTGGGAGAAGGGCTATGACAGATTAAGGCATGATTACACTCTTTGTTCAATGTTAACCAAATGGTTCATAAATACATGTTCCCAAGAAAGATGATGGATGGTTGATCAAAGAAGGCTTCATTGAAGAAGAGGGTCATAATGGAATCTCTCCTTATTGCTATGTAGTACATAGGACTTCACATGCAGAGATGAGTGGAGGCCGCCTGCAGCTTATGAAAATGACATGCAAAGTCATCCTGATGCAAAGAATAATAATAAAGAGTTGCTTACCATTCCCAGTGTATAGGGCCCTTTGGCCTTATATCCTCTTATTTGATTTGCATGGCCACCTTTTCAAGGTAGGTTGCAGACATCTAAACCACCATTTTTAAACTTAAGAAAAAAAAATTTTTTTTTTTTTTTTAGTTGGAGTCTCACTCTATTGCCCAGACTGGAGTGCAGTGGCACGCTCCTGGTCACTGCAGCCTCAACCTGCTGGGCTCCGGCATTCCTTCCACCTCAGCCTTCCAAGTAACTGGAACTATAGGCGCACGCTACCATGCCCAGCTAATTTTTTTTTTTTTTTGGATTTATTGTAGAGACGAGGTCTCGCCAAGTTGCCCGGGTGAGTCTCGAACCCGCGGGCTCAGGCAATCCACTCCCCTTGGTCTCCCAAAGTACTGAGATCACAGCCTGAGCCACCAAGCCCAACCAAGAAAAATTATAATAATTAACTAATATCATCTAATATTGAATTAATCTTTACATTTCCTCATTGTCCAAAAAAACTTCAATTACTTTTTTTTCAACTAGGATTCAATCAAGTTTCACCCATTGTATTTGACTTTTAAGTTACCATGATTTTTACTTATTTTATCTTTTCCTTTTCCATTCTTCTTTGGATGAGTGGAATTGTCTTTATTTCCCCATTTTATTCCTATCAGTTCCAAAGCTACATCAGTGTTTTATTCCATTCTTTCAGAGGATGATTCTTTAATATTAACATGCATGTTTGTCTTTGGAAAATTGAAAGTAAATCACCAACTCTCTAACAAAAAAGGACCTTAAAAGGTTGACTAAAATTATGTTCTGATATTTCTTTTTTTTTTAAAGATGTGGGGTACAATTCAGGGTTAGGTATCAAACGTTGATTATGCAGGTACCCTTGTTGATGAGGTGTGCCCCTCCCTCCCCTAGCAGTTTCCCTCAACTGCCAATCCCAACCCCTGTCCCCTGGCAGTTTCCCACTACTGCCAATCCCTTTCTTATAGTATTATGATAATGGTTCAAGGTCCCCTTATGGGTGAGAACACATGGTACTCTGTTCTTTGTTTCTGTGATAATCACTGAGTGTGATCGACTCTAAATCCATCCAAGTTGCTGTGAAATCCCTATGTTTGTCCTCCTTTATGGCTGCATAATATTCTGTTGTGTATATGTGCCACATTTTTTAATTCAGTCCAGCTTCAATGGGCAGCATGGTTAGTTCCTTGTTTTGCTATTGTGAATGGAGCTGCAACAAACATTCATGTGCAGCTATCTTTTTTGTAGAATGATTTGTGTTCCTCTGAGTATATTCCCAATAAGAGAATTGCTGGGGCATATGGAAGGTCAATTTCTAGTTCTTTCAGAAATCGCCACACTGTCTTCCTGAGAGGCTGCACTACTTTGCATTCCCACCAGCAGTGTAGAAGCATTCCTTTTTCTCCGCATCCTCGCCAGCATTTGTTGTTGTTTGTTTTATTAATGATAGTCATTCTTACTGGGGTTAGGTGGTATCTCAATGTGTATTCTGATATTTCTCATTTTATTGGTGTCTAGTATTCTAAATTTAGCATTTCTAAAATACTGTGTATGTGATAATAGTAGCTTCAGAGACTATTATGGTTATAGTCAATACTTACTAAGATTTATCTATGTAATTACCAATTTATATGCTCACAATAGCTTCTTCCTTTTCACTTTTTCCTTTTGAGGTTGCTATTTTTATATTGAAGTATACTTTTTTTTAACCTCTTTCCCACCCCCAGCCTCTATATTGAAGTATACTCTTAATAGCTCTTTCAAGAATAATTAAAAATACAGCACAAACAAGAGAAGAAAATCAGGGGTATCCAAATATGAAAAGAGGAAGTTAAGCTATTTCTCTTTGGAGTTGATATGATTCTATACCTAGAAAGTCCTAGGGAGGCTGTCAAAAGTCTCCTTGCACTGATAACTGATGTTGGTAAAATCTCAGGTTACAAAATCAATGGGCAAAAGATGGTTGCATTTTTATATACCAGCAATAGGCAAGCAGAAAACCAAATAAAAAACACAAATCCCATTCACAATAGCTACAAAAAAAAAAAATACCTGAGCATCTACATAACCAGAGAAGTGAAAGACCTTTACAACAAGAACTATAAAACACTGCTCAAAGAAATCAAGGATGACAGAAACAAATGGAAAAACATTTCATACTCATTGATTAGAAGAATCAATATTGTCAAGATGTTCATCCTACCCAAGACAATCTATAGATTCAATGCAATACCAATCAAATTCCCAACATCTTTTTTGGCAAACCTGGAAATAACAATACAGAAATTCATATAGAAACAAAAAGAGCATGAATAGTCAAAATAAGCATCAGCAAAAGGGACAAAGCAGGCGGTATCACAGTTCCAGACTTTCAACTTTATTACAAGTCTTCAGTAACCAAGATGGCACAGTATCGGTACAAGAATAGGCAAATAAAACAATGAAAAAGGATAGAGATTTCAGAAATTAAAAACACGGTCTCTCAAACAACTCATCATCAACAAAATCAACAATAACGATCATTGGGGAAAGGAGACTATGTTTAGCAAAGACTGCTGAGAAAACTAGCTAACCATATGCAGAAGATTGAAACTGGACCCCTACCTATCACTATATACAAAAATCAACTCAAAAATGTATCAAGGACCTAAACGTTAAACGTCAAACTATAGCCCAAGGCAATCTACAGATTCAATGCAATACCTATCAAATTAGCAATATCATTCTTCTCAGATCTGGAAAAGACAGCACAGAAATTCATATGGAAACAAAAAAGAGCACAAATAGCCAAAAAATCATCAGCAAAAGGAACAAAGGGGAAAATATCACACTTCCAGACTTTAAACTTCATTACAAAGGCTACAGTAACTAAAACAGCCTAGTATTGGTACAAGAATAAACACATAGGCCAATGGAGCAGGACAGAGATTCCAGAAGCAAAAATGTGGTCTCTCAAACAACTCATCTTTTTTTTTTTAATCAATATTTTTTATTATGATGTTGTGGGGTACAGTTAAGGGTAAGGTATACAATTACGTTTCCTTCAGGCACCCTGTTGATAGGAGGTGTTTCCCCATCCCCAGACAGATATTTGCTACTGTTAATCCCATCTGCCTCCCCATAGTTTTCCAGTACCATCAGTTATTTTCTTGTATTATTACATTGGATGTTCAAGGTCCATTATATGAGTGAAAACATGTGATACTCGGATCTTTGTTTCTGTGAGAGGTCACTCAGTATGGTGAGTGACTCTAGTTCCATCCAGGTTGCTGCAAAATTCATGATTTTGTTCTTTTTTATGGCTGCGTAGTATTCCATCGTGTATATGTACCACATTTTTTAATCCAGTCCTCTTTTCATGGGCAGCATTGTTGCTTCCAGGTTCTTGCTATTGTGAACAATGCTGCGATAAACATACGTGTACAGGTATCTTTTTTATAGAGTGATTTGAGTTCTTCAGGATATATTCCCAGTAGGGGGATTGCAGGGTCATATGGGAGGTTGATATTTAGAGATTTTAGGAATCGCTACACTGCTTTCCACAGAGGTTGCACTAGTTTACACTCCCACCAACAACACCCTCTCCAGCAGCTGTTATTTTTTGAGGTGTTGATAATTGCCATTCTGACTGGAGTTAGGTGGTATCTCAGTGTGGTTTTGATTTGCATCTCCCTGATGATTAGTGAGATTGAACATTTCTTCATGTGTCTGTTGGCTGCTTGGATGTCTTCCTTTGTGAAGTGTCTGTTCATATCTTTTGCCCATTTTATAATGGGGTTGTTTGTTTTTTTCTTTTCAGCACATTTGAGTTCCTTGTAGATCTAGGATGTTAAGCCTTTGTCAGACCTGGTGTTGGCAAATACTTTTTCCCAGTCTGTAGGCTGTCTCCCTGCTCTCTTGATGGTTTCTTTGGCTTTGCAGAAGCTTGTCAGTTTAATAAGGTCCCACTTGTCTATCTTCTCTCTTACGACCTGTGGGTTATGGGTTTTGTTCAGGAATTAGATGCCAGTTCCGATTTCCATGAGGGTATTTCCTTCATTTTCTAAGGTTCTTATGGTTTGAGGTTTTACATTTAGGTCTCTGATCCATTAGCAGTTAACCTTTGTGCATGGGAATAGATAGGGGTCCTGTTTCAATCTTCAGCATGTGGTCAGCCAGTTTTCCAGACTCATTTACTGAATAGGTTCTCCTCTCCCCCATGGTAGGTGGTGGAGGCTTGGTCGAAGATGAGTTGGTTGAGAAATTGAGGTTTTGCTTCTGGAATCTCAATTCTATTCCATTGATCTATATGCCTGTTCCTATACCAATACCAACCTGTTTTGATGATTATAGCTTTATAGTAAAGTTTGAAGTCTGGTAATGTGATACCACCTGCTTTGGTTTTTTTCAGAGGATTGTTCTAGCTATCCTTGAACCTCTGTGTTTCCATATGAATTCCTGTGTTGTTTTTTTCTAGGTCTGAGAAGAATGTTGCTGGTAATTTGATGGGTATTGCATGGAATTTGTAGATTGCCTTAGGTAAGATGGACATCTTCACAATGTTGATTCTTCCAATCCATGAGCATGGGATATTTTTCCACTTGTTAGTGTCATCTTTGATTTCTTTGAGCAGTGTTTTGTAGTTTTCATTGTAAAGGTCTTTCACATCTCTGGTTAGGAAGGTGCCACGGTATTTCATTTTTTTTGTGGCTATTGTGAATGGAATTCTGTTTTTTATTTGGGTTTCTGTTTGTTTATTATTGGTGTAGAGAAATGTGATTGTCTTTTGTACATTTATTTTGTATCCTGAGAATTTGCCAAAGGCCTTTATCAGTGTAAGGAGGTTTTTGACAGATTCTCCTAGGTTTTCAAGGTACACGATCATATCATCTGCAAAGAGAGATAACTTGACTTCCTCTTTTCCTGTTTGGATACCCCTGATTGCCTTCTCTTCTCTGATTGCTCGAGCCAGGACTTCCAATTCTATGTTGAACAGGAGGGATGAGAGTGGGCATCCTTGTCTTGTTCCAGTTTTCAGAGGAAATGGTTCCAATTTTTGTCCGTTTAGGAGTATACTGGCTATGGGTTTCTCATAGATGGCTTTTACTATTTTGAGGTATGTTCCCCGTATGCCT
>NW_007258155.1:16346-17907 GCF_000164805.1 Carlito syrichta | reverse complement strand
CAGTGTACATAGTAGTCTCTAATGATCTTTTGTATTTCTTCAGGGTCAAATGTGACTTCATCGTTTGTGTTTCTGATTGTGCTTATTTGGTTTTTTTCTCATTTTTTCTTGGTCAGTCTAGCTAGGGGACTATCATTCTTGTTTATCCTTTCGAAGAACCAGCTTTTTGTTTCATTGATTTTTTTGTATTATCTTTTTGTCTTCTATGTCCTGGATTTGGGATTTTATTTTGGTGATCTGGATTCTTCTGCTGAAATTAGTGTTTTTGTGGTCTTGCTTTTCCAGCTTCCTTAGTTGGCTTGTTAGGCTGTTAATTTGTATTCCTTCCATTTTCTTCATGTGTGTTTGTAGGGATATAAATTCCCCTCTTGCTACAGCTTTCAAGGCATCCCAGAGATTTTGGTAAGATGTTTCTTCATTTTCATTTGTTTCCAGGTATCTTTTGATCCCTGTTTTCATTTCATCATTGACCCAGGAGTTGTTTAGCATCATGCTGTTTAGTGTCCATGTCTTTGTGGGTTTTGGGGGGACCTTGTTGGTGTCAATGTTTATTTTTATTCCACTGTGGTCTGAGAAGGTGCATGGTAGAAGTTCAGTCCTTTTAAACTTGCTTATGCTTGATTTATGTCCAATTATGTGGTCAATCTTAGAATATGTTCCATGCGGTGATGAGTAGAATGTGTATTCTGTGGTCTTTGAATGGAGTGTTCTGTAGGTATCAATTAAGTCCATTTGGTCCAGAGTCTCATTGAGGTTCCGGATCTCATTGCTGATTTTTTTCTTCATGATCTGTCTAGGGTTGTGAGTGGGGTATTAAATTCCCCAGTTATGATGGTGTTAGAGTCAATATCTTTCTTTAGTTTACCTAGAAGTTGCTTTATGAAAGTTAGCGCTCCTATGTTGGGTGCATATATGTTTAAGATAGATATTTCTTGTTGGTGGTGTGAACCTTTTATCATTATGTTGTGGCCCTCTGTATCTTTTTTAATTTTTGATAGCTTAAATGGTATTTTGTCTGAAATTAGGATCCCAACTCCTCCTTTCTTTTATGTTCCATTTGCCTGAATTTGTTTCCCATCCTCTTACTTTGAGTCTGTGTATGTCCTTTCTAGTGAGATGGGTCTCTTGAGGGCAGTATATTGTTGCCTGGTGATATTTTATCCATTTTGCCATTCTATGTCTTTTCTTTGGTGCATTTCGTCCATTCACATTCAGGTTAATTATTGAAATGTGAGAGTTCATCCCTATCATAGAGTTCTTATAGAGTTGTTGTTCTTTCACTTGTTTTTTTGTTTTGTTTTGTTTTTTGTCTTTCTTTTGGTTTTGGGTTTGGTTCATGTATATTTTATTCTTTTCCCTGTACTCTTGTGAAGAACGTTGTTCTTTTTTCCTTTATTTCTGTGTTTAGTACTTTCTTAAGTGCTTCATGTAGAGATGGTTTGGTGGCAGCATAAGTTCTTAGGGATTGTATATCTGGGAAAGATTTTAATTCTCTCTCACTGATGAAGCTTAACTTGGCCGGGTAGGTTATTCTTGGTTGAAATTATTTATCTTTAGGACT
>NW_007258155.1:2215-15730 GCF_000164805.1 Carlito syrichta | reverse complement strand
AATTCTGCTTTCCATGCTTATCAGTTTGTTATTTATTTCATTCACAGTATTCTTTATTATGGTTATCTCAGATATCAGCTCATTCCTAGTTTCTTCTTATGTCTCTGCAATTCTTTTTAATCTCTCCATTATTATCTTGATATCTACGTTTGTAGTTTGAGACCCTTCATTCTGAGGGCTCTTCATTGTTTGCATTCCAAAGTCGGTTTTCTCAGTGTCTGTCCTCCCAGGGGTCTGGGAGAGACCCATACTCTTCTTTTGGTTTTTCTTCATTTGTGTAGATTTTTCTCTCTCTCCCTCTTTCCCTCCCCTTCTTTAATTCTGTTTTTGAGGGAAGGTGGGTTGCTTTTATTTCTCTTCTGCAATATCCTGTTCTTCCTTATGAGGGTCTTCTGGATTTGTTCACGTTTCAGGTTGGAGCATAGGCTGCAATCTGTACTTTTTGCAGTTTTGAGGTTTAATTGAAAGGAAAGCTGTGGTTCAGAATGTATATGCTGATTTTAGCATCCACGAATGGGTGTATGAGCACACTGGAACCTATATCCCTCTGCCTTACAATCTGTCCATTCAGCAGTATGTTGTCTTGGTCCCTAGATTAAAAAGGGGGGTATAAAAGAGAAAAATAATGGAGGAAGGGAGGTCAATAGGAAGTTAGAAAGAGAGAAGAGTGAGAGGGAAAACAGATATACATACCAACTATCAGGTGAGAAAGAGACACAAAGCTGGGAAGAAGTGAAGAAAGACACATAAGAAAGATTTCCTAAAGAGTACTGATAGCTACACAGAGAAAGGCCAATAAAATCAAGAAACAGTGTAAGTCAGAAGGCAAACAACAAACGTGATCATAACCAACAGTTACAATGATAAAATCATAAGTCAAAATAAGTGATCAGACTAAAGTCACTTCTCTGGTCTCCGATTCCAGCCTCTCCCCTTTGCTCTTCGTTGCAGCGTAGGGGTGGGGCTTTGTCTCCTGTTTCCCACCATTGCCTTAGGAACTGAGGTAAAGTTTGTTGAAAGCTGGGCGGTGCAATGGAAATCTCTGCCTGGAGAATGACAAGGCAGTTTTTCAGATCTGTTTTTCTCTGCTTGTCTGGGTCCCCCAGCTTGGGGTCTCATGCTGAGTGCCTCAGCCAGGGTGGGCCCAGAGTTCCAGAGCTCCAAAGCTCCAAAGGGCAGGCAGTGAGCAGCGAGAGTGGCCCTGGGCCCCCCACAGGGTACTTCGGCCAGGAATGGGACCAGTGTCTGAGGGGTGGGCACCCAGAGCCTCCCTGAGCGACCGGCAGCTTGGTGCCAGGTGCGGGGCTAGAGACGATGTAGCCAGGGAGGGAGCTGGGAGGGGGCTGGGACCCGAGACTCCCATGCACGCAGTGGAACAGCAGCAGCAGGGGGCTGCAATATCTGGCCCTGTGTGGGACCAAAGGTTCCCTGGGCCTCACACCAGCATGGCTGGTGGTGGGCTGGGGGATGGGGGAAGAGAAGTAAGAGTCTTTTGGGGAACTCACATTCGGAGAATCTCACAAGTTCACCTATGCTGTCGCCATCTTGTTCCCGTCTCCCCAACTCATCTTTGACAAAGCCACCAATAATAATCACTGGGAAAAGGGGATTATAATTAGCAAATAGTGCTGGAAAAACTGGCTGACTATATACAGAATGAAACTGGACCCCTACTTATCACCATATACAAAAATCAACTTTAAATGGATCAAAGACCTAAACATAAAACCTCAAACTATAAAAATCCTAGAAGAAAATATAGGAAACATTCCATGCACATCAGAGTAGGCAACAAATTCTTGAGCAAGTCCCCAAAAGTGAAAGCCATAAAAGCTAAGGTAGACAAGTGAGACTCCACCAAACTGAAAAGTTTTTGCACAGAAAAAGAAATCATCAAGAGAGTAAAGAGACAACCAACAGAATAGGAAAAAATATTTATTAATTATGTATCTGACAAAGGCCTAACATCCAGGACCTACTAGGAACTCAAATGAGTTGAAAGGAAAAAACAAATAACCATATTTTAAAATGGGCAAAGGATATGAATAGACACTTTTCAAAAGAATATATATATATATAATATATATATATTTTAAATATATATATACAGCCAACAGATAAATTAAAAAATGCTCATCCTCACTAATTATCAGAGAAATACAAATCAAAACTACAATGAGATACCACCTAACTCTGGTAAGGGTAGCTATCATTAATAAGTAAAAAAAACAACAGGTGCTCACAGCAGCAGAGAAAAAGGGATGCTTCTACACTGTTGGTGGTAACATAAGCTAGGGTCACCTCTATGGAAAGCAGAGTGGAGATTCATAAAAGAACTAAAAACTGATCTTCCATACAATCCAGCAATCTCTCTCTTGGGAATATAACTGAAGAAACATAAATCCTGCCACCAAAAAGACACCTGCACACCTATGTTTATTGTCTTACTCTTCACAATAGCAAAAACATGAGACCAACCCTGCTGCCCATCCAAAGTGTAAAAAAGAACAAAATCATGGCCTTTGCGGCAACTTGAATGCACTTGGAGTTCATCATATTAAGTGAACTATCATAGAAACAAAGAACAGAATTCCACATGTTCTCACTCATAAGTGGGCCCTGAACACTAATCACATTAGCACAAGAGTGAGATCAACAGTCACTGGGCACTGCTAGCAGAGGGAGGAAAGGTGGAAGGTGAGGGACACATGACAACTCAAAGCATACCTGGTCCACCACCAGGGGGAGTAAGGGCCATCTAGAACCCCAAACTTCACCTGCATGCAGCCTACTTATGTAGTAAATCCTTACCTGTATACCATAACTTTATAATTAATTAATTAATTAATCTAATTTTTAAAAAGAATACTTAAAAATAAAAAACAACATTGATAGAATGGGAGTACATTATGCTAAAAGACATATGCCAAACACAGAAAGACACGTGCTGCATGTTCTCACTTATATGTGGAATCCAAAAAAATTGAACTTGTGGAAGCAGTGAGTAGAAAAGGTAGTTATCAGACTTGGGACTAGGGGGGATTAGAAGGTGTGAGGTGATGATGGTCAAAGTGTCAAAAGCCTCAGTGAAATAGGAGGAAAACATTTGATTTGTGTGTGTGTGTGTGAAATCAATTATACAGCATGGTGAATATAATTAATAACTGAGTGTTGTACATTTAAATTTTATTAACAGAGTAAATTTCAAATGTTCTTATAACAAGACTGTTAAATATTTGAGGTGATTAACATACTAATTAGCTTGCTTTACCCTTTCCACCTTGCATTCAAAAATCATAACACCACTTTGTACCCCATAAATACACACATCTATAACTTGTCAATTAAAAAAGCAGAGGGATAAATGTGAAATTAGAAGAGCGATATATTACCAAGAAAGAGGTTCATGGTGCTATGAGGAAGAAGAAGGAAAGGGAAACACAATCTGCGCAGGGTTTCAGAGAAGACTTCCCTGAAGTGTAATACCTGAGTTGAGATCTGTAAGAGGAGCAGACTACTGAAAGGGAGATGGGAGTGAATACAAAAGGCATTCAAAGCAGCAGGAAAGCACATACAAATGCCCTGAGTAGACAGAGCAAGGTCTTTTCCAGACACTAAAAATATCAGTAATGGTGGTGCACAGAGTATCTTGCTTGGGATGAGCAGATAGAGTTAAGTGGTGGTAAGACCATGAGGAATGGGTCACAGTAATGACATGGAATTTTAGTCTAAGAAATCAAGGGGGTCATTAAAAGCCCTCCTCTGACCCACAGTGAGGTGAATGGGTTGGTGGTACAAGAGTGGATGAGAGAAGTAGCAAGAGTCAAGGGTGACTTTGACTAGGGTGACATCAAGCGAGGAATAAGCAAATCCATCAGTGACAAACTGAAGCTGGGATGGTGTGGGACGGGGAAGGAGGTGGGACAGGCTTTGTATTCATCCAAATCTAACTAAATACTGCACAAGGACAGTTAGTAAGGATCCAATCAGACTAGGCTTTTCCTCAAATTCATTGCCTGTTGCCATTTAAAATTGGTTTAGAGGCCCATAAAACCAATTCCAATTAGAGACCTTTATTCCTCTCCAATAACACTAAAACTTTCATGAGATCCAGTAAAATTCTTAACAGTATCTTAATTCTCTCTTCTAAAAGCCATTTTACATGGTTTAAAAATATAATAATTATTTGGTAGTGTCAAATATATTTCTAACTAAACAATTATTGTATTATATATTACCAACTTAAAATGCTTAAAGTTTGAGATTTGTCAGAGAAAGAAATTATTTTATTTATAAGAGTTGGACTGAGAGAACTGATCTTCCTGGTACAAATAAGTCAGAACTGACCACTATAATGTGAGGCAGGATTTATTTGGTTTTATGGCTGGGGTTCCCATTTCCTCTGGTAAATTCTTCTGCCTGTACCTGTATTTGTGTCTGTGCTTGTATGTATGTACATGTGTGAGTATATATAAATGAAAGTTTCTTTGAGACACGAATTCTTTCCTATCTCCATCAACTAAAATATTCCTCTGAAATCTCTATGTCAGAAAAGAACCTGAAACCCCTAATGTTTAATGGAGCATCCCTCAGAAAGGTCAAAAAGGAAACTTTGGTCAGGTATAAATGACTCAACAGGGACATAAGTATCAGATCTTTCATCTTCTCCAACACCTGAGAATAATGCATCAGAGCCAGGGGAGCTTTGATGGAGGGCACGTTGAAATCATAAACTGGAGACCTGACACTTCTAGGCACCACAGTGAGAATATCTAGAGCACTAGTGCTCAGTTAGTTGAGGGAATGTAACCAAAGACCAAGTTTCCAATATCATAACTTTACAGATGTCAGCCCTGACTCCCAATCAAGCTATATATTAAAATTGAATTTGGTTTCTGTTCATGTGAAAAGGCTTCTCCCCATAGTCCCAGAAGTAGGTTCTTTTTATAATATGAGAATGAGGGGGCTCTAATAAAATGAGACATACACCCAGCCCTGTGAGGTTTTTTTTTTTTCTAATAGCAGAAATGAACTTGTACAGATCCATCCACTCTCTTTTGCCTGGGTCATCTCAGGTCCAAAGTCTGTATGAAGAGGCCAGGGCGGGGGTAGAGTGTAAGTTGTCTTTGGCTATGAAACTGAGAAGGATGAGCTAAAGCATGGATCCTTCTGTTCAATCATGTTTTATTGTTTTATTCATTTACTCAACTATACAACAGCTATTTTTTGAGCACCCACCTGTGCTGAGCTCTGTGCTAGAGTCTGGAGACGTGGGGCAGGCAAGAAAGTCCTGGTCCTGCTCTCAAGAGCATTAAACCCAGCAGTAACCATACCATGTATGTGATGAAGCTAAAATAGTCATGCTCATAGAAGCAGAGAGTGGAACGGCAGTTGCCAGGCTGGGGGGACAGGGAAACACAGAGGCATTTGTCAAAGGGTACAAAGTTTCGGTTATACAGATGAATAAGTCTTAGAGATCTACTATGCTGTATTGTGCCTATAATTAACGGTATTCCATTGAGTACTTAAAATTTTGCTAAGAACATAGATCTTATGTTGTTGTCTCATCACAAAAAAATAATAATAATAGGAAAAAATGGTAGGAAGAAACTTTTTGAAGTGATGGATAGATTGTAGTCATGGCTTCGTGGGTATATAATTATCTCCAAACTCAAGTTGTGTTCATTAAATAGGTACAGCTTTTCATACGTCAAGAACACGCCAATAAAGTGGTTTAAGAATATAAAACAGTAGCAGACCATGACTGAACTTCACTGGTAACATGTTTTTCTAGAAGACAGTGGATAAGAGTCACCTGATTCTGTGTCCTGTTTCAGTCTGTGATCTCAGGAATCATTCTTGCCCTCTGAGTATCAGGTTCCTCATCTGTGCTTTAGACTGGATGCCCTTCAAAGTCTATAACTGTAGTTTTCAGGAACTCCAAACAAATATGTCTTGGTGATTGGCAGTCATGTTTCTCTGAAACAGACACATCTGGATTTCTGAGAAACTCCTCTAGAGTATGCAGAGATTGGGTGAGACCTCGTTGGGTATGATTTCACTGAAGACTCTGGCTTTTTTCCATTCTTCCTTCATTTTACAAATCTCTGTGTATACCACCTAGAGAAACACACTCAGTGTGTTTTATTTTTTGTAGAGTGTTTCCAGCCTCAAGGTGATAAGACAGGGGAGGAACTTAAAGATCCTTTATCCAACCTCCAAGTTATCAGAGAACTAACCTAAAGTCATAGATCAAAGTGACTTAATTAAAATCCCACAGCAGAAAATATTCAGTCTAGGCCAAGATGCTCATGTCGTGACTTGCTGTGGCATGTTCCTCCTGATACCAGCACAGTGCCTCGCTCCACTGTTCTTATCATTTGGTCTCCATCGTTCAGTAGAGTAAAGAGCAGACTGAGAGTCCTTGCTCTCATACTGATCCACTGTGCAGCCAAATCACTTAACCCTCCTGGCTTCAGTGTCCACAGCTACAAGATGGGGGCATCTAACACATAATGTTATGCAAACCAAATTAGGGCCAATGATCAGACAAAGGTGACTCTAAATTGGACAATGCTACACCCAAACAAAGCACTGAGATTGTTATTGGGACTAGTAACAGTACTAATGTCCACAATAAATCATGAAAGATAAACTTCACCTCATTCTATCAAACTTTTTGTCCCCACCAGTCATTAGTTCCATCACCAATATGACCACACTGAGGGTTCCCTTGGGTGCTGTGGGTGGAGTCCCTGAGCACAGTAGCAATCACATGGGACACTACCTCTGATGCAAACTGACTTTCCATGCTTACATGTGTTGCTCTAATGCATTGGACTTTTTATGACTACTAGCATTATTGTTAGCATAGGATTGACATTAGCATTTTTTAGAGGGAAGTTTATGCCTTTAGGTAGTTTTTTCTTGGTGTGCTCTTGTGCATTTTGTGCTTCAATAACAGAATACCACAGACTGGGCAATTTATAATGAGCAAAAATGTACTGGAACCCAGTTCTGCAGGCTGGGAATCTCAGTATTAAGGTGCTGGCCTCTGATGAGACTGCTCCTGCAGTGTCATAACATAATAGAAGGCATCACATAACAAAAGGGCAAAATGAGAGCAAGAGAGAGCAAGATGAGGGGATTCATTCCCACTACAACACCATGAGGTCAAAGCTTTCATGACCCAAGCATTTCTTAAAGGTCCTACCTCCCAATATCTCAATGGTGATTAAATTTCAGCATGAGTTTTGGAGGGAACATTCAAACCATAGCAGCTGCAGAAATGGTTATCAATTAAGGAAAACAAACTATTCTTAGGGGGAAAAAGGAAAATGATAAAAAGTAATCATTGAACCCATTTAGCCCCCTACCTTTCCAGCCCTTGGGACTTAGGATAAAAAGTGCTTTTGCTTCATAGCCAAAAAACTAGTCTCTGCTTTCTGTTCATCTTCCTTCAATTATTCCACCTGAATTTCGGTTTTCCCTTTCAATACATAAAGCCAACACCTACTTTTTTTTCCTCCTCATAAAGAATTTTGAGAAGAGGCAATGGAATTTCTTTTTTTCTCTCTTTTAATTTTTTTTTTTTTAAAGGTGTGGGGTAATTCATCAAAAGAAAAAAAAAAGATGTGGGGTACAATTCAGGGTTAGGTATACAAATGTTCATTATGGAGGTACCCTTGTGGATGAGGTGTGCCCTCCCTCCACCAACTTCCCCAGGCAGGGGAATGGAATTTCAAGATGGCTACCTAGAAGCAGCCAACTGGCACCTCTCTCACATACCACACCAAGGAAGGAAAGGCCCAGCAGTGAGAGACCCCAAGCAGCTGAAGCAGGTTGAGAGAGAAGCCACATCCTACAGCCCACAGAGGACAATTGGGACACATAGAGAACAGGGAGGAGAGAGAACTGGCAGTAAGCTTTGGAGCCAAGAAGCCTCTTCCCTTCTGGCTCATGTTGGAAACAGAGAGCCGCCTCTGAATATGGGAAATGGTGAGTATGGGAAATTAGGACTCAGAACGTTACTGCCACAGACTGGGAGGGCACCCCTGAGACTCATGGGACCCCAGACCCACACAGGAAACAGCTTGGATACCGCACAGCTACATGCTGCTAGAGCCCACAGGGAGCTGGGAATCCATTCCAGCCCTGAACACTTAGGCCAAGCCATCTTTGAGAACTCACTCCCTGCAGACAGTGCTTAGTAGCCAGTTCCCTGGCTGGGAAAGAACTCTGGTCTAGCCACCTTCACTCACCATATGAGCTGGTTCTGCTGTAGGCAGCTCCACTTTGGGGCAAGCTGTGGCAGAGATCTTGTTGAAAGAACAAGCAAGGGAAAGGGAGTTGGGAAGAGCTCCTAGTAATCCCTCTCTTCCCGTATGAATGCCTCTGGGCAACAGACAGTGCTACCATTCCTGCAACACTGTCACAGCAGCTAGGGGACACATCCCCCTCCAGATCCCAACTGAGTGCTTACAGCTGGGGATCAGAATGCAGATCAGCTGATTCCAGACTACGGGAAAAGTTTTGCTGCGGAAACAAACTTAGAGTTCTGAGTGCAGACAGCCATGGAAATAAACAGAGTTCTGAGTGCAGACTGTAGGGGAACCATAGGTGACAGAGGCAGGGGCTCACAAGTGGGAACCTGTCATCCTGGCAACCCTCTCCATGTGAACTCTGGAACAACAGAAAAGGCTCAGCTACCCCCACAGCTTGGCCACAGGAGACACATTTCCCACGGGGGTAGCCAGTTATGCTCATGGAGGCAGCTAGAGAGTGACCCAATCTGACCTAGCCCTCCCTGACCAGCTACTCCCCTCACTCCCCTCAAAATCTAGAGACTCAGAAACTTAGGGAGTTCCCATAACCCCACCCATCACCTAAGTCATCTGTGCACTTCCCTGGAGAAACAGAGGCCAAGCAAACACACACACACACACACACACACACACACACACAGCTACCATCACAGTTTGCTGTTTATTCCAAGTACCACCTCCTGGCTGAAGGTCAACTCAACTGGCACAGCCCATTACAGCATCTGAGACAATAATACAATCCCTGAGAAGAAGATAAGAACAAAATCCATGCCACAGTACATCTCACAGACCAGACCATACACTGAGGCATCAGAGAGCCACTCCAAAGGTTCCTTCAAAGATGATGATAATCAACTTCACTTAGAACTTAACCCCTGTGCTTTCATGTGACAGGAAACCTTGAGGCACCCTCCAGCACCAGCCAAATGGTGGCAGTCTCCTAGGGAGCTAGATCCAGAAGAACAGCAGGACCCACAGTGGTCAGAACCTCATGGACTACCATAGACAGGGGAAGGAGGAGTACAACACATCAGGGGAGTACCCTGTGGGATAAATAAAAAATAAATAAATTCTGCAAAAGGCCACTCCAGCAACACCAGTCTTATCTAACTAAAAAGCAACAAAACAAAACAAAAAGGAAAGAGTCTGTCCAACAGATGAGAAAAAAAAAGCAGCAATCTCCAAAGTCTTAATAAGTCATCACCAACAAAAGGACCTTCCAGATTCCAAGCAATGGAACCCATCCAGATGACCTGTCCCTGATGACACAGAATTCAGACTATGAATGGCAAAAATAGTAAAGAAAAATCACAAGACTATGGATGCACAGACCACCCAAGCAATCAAAACAGTGCAGGAAATAAAAGCTGAGCTGACCAATATAAGAAAGGCCCAATCTAATCTCCTGGAAATGAAAAATTCTTTCCTGGAATTTGAAAGCACAATGACAAGCCTAGGGAGCAGAATTGACCTGACAGAGGAAAGAATCTTAGAGCTTGGAGATGAAAATATTGAACTAACCCAGTCTGACAAAAACAAGGCGAAGAGGCTCAAGAAGAATGACAAAAGCATACAAGAGGTTTTGGATTATATGAAGAGACCACACCTATTGGCATCACTGAGACAAAAGGGGAAACTGAGAACACCCTGGAAAATGCCTTCCAAGAGGTCATCCAAGAAAATTTTCCTTATTTCTCTAGAGAAGTGACCATGCAAATGCAAGAGATCCAGAGAACTGCTGCAAGGTATTATATGAGATCATTTACAAGACACATAATAATCTGTACCCACAAGTTAATGAGAGAGGAGGGAGAGACCACCTACCAAGGAAGACCTATCAGAATTGTAGGAGACTTCCCAGCAGAAACCCTGCAAGCAAGAATGAACTGGGGTTCCATCTTTAATGTTCTTAAAGAAAAACAATTCCAGTCAAGAATGTTCTGCTACCAAGCTAAGCTTCATTAATGAAGGATAATTAAAATTCTTCAATGACATCCAACCCCTAAGAGAATAAGCCACCTCCAGGCCAGTCCTTCAGGAGATACTTAAGAAAGTTCTAAGCACAGAAAGAACAATTTCACCCAGCACAGGCAAACATAGAGTTAACATACCATACAGATCAACCACAAAACCTAAAAAGCAAAGCAGCCTCTTAATAGCACTATGTCAGGAATAAAACCCCACATACCAATAATTAAGGTAAATGTGAATGAACTGAACAAATCACTCAAGAGACATAGAGTAGAAAATTGGAAAAAGAACCATGATCCAACCTTTTGCTACCTTCAAGAAACCCATCTCAAAGGGCAACCACAGGCTCAAGGTAAAGGGTTAGAGAAAGACATTCCAGGCAAAGGGAAAACAAAAAAGAGCAGGAATAGCTATTCTTATGTCAGACAAAACAGACTTTAAATCAATAAAAGTTAAAAAGGACATTACATAATGATAAAAGTCTCGATCCACTAGGAAGAAATATCCATCTTTAATATATATGCACCCCCAACATAGGATCACCCAGATTGCTAAACAATTGCTAATTAAACTAGGAGAGGACATAGATAGCCATACAGTAATAGTTAGAGGCTTCAATACCCTGCTAACAGCCTTAGACAGATCATTGGAGCAAAAATCTAATAAGAAAATCCAGAACCTTAACTCAACATTTGACCAACTGGACCTAATAGATAGCTACAGAACACTTCACCCAACAATCAATGTACATTCCATATACATTCTTCTCATCAGCACATGCAACATACTCCAAGATTGACCACACTGTCAGGCATAAATCAAGTGTGAACAAATTTCAAAAGGTTGAAATTATACCAAGAATCTTCTAAGACCACAGTGAAATAAAAATAAATAACATCACCAACAGGAACCCCCAACCCCCAAAACACCCAAATACATGGAAATTAAACAATATGCTTCTGAACGACTTTTGGGTTAACACAAAAATCAGGGCAGAAATTTAAAATTCTTGGGCACAAATTAAAACAAAGACAAAACATACCCAAACTTCTAGGATACCATGAAATCAGTCCCAAGAAAGAAGTTATAGCATGCACACACAGATCAAGAAAATAGAAAGATCTCAATAAACACCCTAATGTCTTACCCAAAGGAGCTGGAAAGTCCAAAGCAATCCAATCCTATATTTAGTAGAAAAATTGAAAATATTAAAATAAAATTATAGTTTAATGAAATAGAGTCCTAAAAATCATAGAAAGGATCAGGAGACAAAAAGCTTGTTCTTTGAAAGAATAAATAAATTGACAGACCCCCAGCTGGATTGACAAGAGAGAGAGAGAAAGAGGGAGAGAGCAAGAAAGAGAGAGGGAGAAAAAGTCTGAATAAACACAATTAGAAACAAAAAAGGCAATGTCACAACTGACCCTGAAGAAATTCAAAAGATTATCAGAGATCACTACAATCATCTGTATGCAAATAAAAACCTAGAGGAAGTTGAAGAATCCCTGGCATCACATAACCCCACAAGATTGAAACAGGAAAAAATTGAAATTCTAAACACATCAATAATATCTCAAGAAATTGATTCAGTTATAAGAACCCTCCCCACCAAAAACAGCCCTGGTCCAGATGGTTTCTCAGCTGAATTACTCAAGACATGCAAGGAAGAGTTGATACCAATCCCATGGAAAGTATTCCAAACAATTGAGAAGGAAAGACTCCTCCCTAGTTCATTCTATGAAGCCAATATTATTCTGATACTCCAAAATGGCAAAGATCCAACAATGAAAGAAAGCTACAGGTCAATTTTCCTGTTGAATATAGATGTAAAAATTCTCAACATGATTCTAGCAAATTGCATCAAGCAGCATATTTCAAGGATCATCCACCATAACCAGATGGGCTTCATTCCCAGGAAGCAAGCCTGGTTCAACATATATAAATAAACATAATCCATCATATAAACAGATGTAAAACCAAGAAGCACATGATTATCTCATTAGACATAGGAAAAGCATTCAATAAAATCTAATATCACTTCTTGATTTAAAAAAAAAGACCTCAAACACCTAGGAATTGAAGAAACATTCCTAAAAATAATAAGAGTCGATAAAAAGAGGAAGCAGCAAGATGACGACGGGGCAACCTGGTCTCTGAAGCCCTCTGCAAAGGAGATCTGCAGTGGGTCTCTGACTCTCACCCAGGGGGCTGTGGACCCCAATATCGCAGCCTGATCTTCATACAGAGCTCAGCCGTTGCCACCGCTGGGACATCGCAATGGACTGGACAGTCACTGCAGCGCAAACGGTGCCACAGCCACCGCTGCTGCCGCAGCCCCTCCCCCCACCACCACTGCTTCTGCCAC
Source organism: Carlito syrichta (assembly GCF_000164805.1). Classification (NCBI taxonomy): domain Eukaryota; kingdom Metazoa; phylum Chordata; class Mammalia; order Primates; family Tarsiidae; genus Carlito; species Carlito syrichta. Next base: position 3,070 of record NW_007258155.1, on the reverse strand, counting down.
CACCACTGCTGTGGCCTCCATGACTGTAGCATATCACACCACCTGGGCCCAAGGGGATCCACATCAAATCCCTTCAGGAAAGATCTGCTGGGATCACTGCCACCTCTCTTGTGACTGAGACTATCCAGCCCACCCGCCATAAGGCTCCTGTTGCCTGCCCTAAGACAGGCAGCCATCTTGTTCCTGTTCGGCCCCACCCCCTTTGGGGCGAGCAGCTGAGATAGCACCACCTGCTGGCGATGCAAAGTAACAACACCGAAACGGGAGAAACAAGCTTGATAAAGACATAGACCAGAGTGCTGAACGGAGGGTAATCTGAACTGTCCTTCAGAGCAGATCAGGGGCAACTGATCCTAACTGCAAACTAATTTACCAGCTTGAAAAGAAAACTAGAAATCAGACCTGAAAGGACATTGGACTTAAACGAAATGTCTCAGAGTGTGCTTCATTGATTCTATTAGTTTAATGACTTAATTCTATTCCTACTGCATTGTTCCTTTTTTCTTTTTTCCTTTTTGTTTTCTTCTCTTTTCTTCTCTCTGCTAACCATATCTTTATATAGAGGAACAGCACACTAACAAGGTGGTTGGTTAGCTTGCATGGTAGCATCACTATATGTTTCATTTTTATTTTTTATTTTTTGTATGAGAGTTGATTCGTCTGTAGCTGTGGTCTATTGTTTTTATCTGTTTCAGTATAGGCCTCTCTCTCTATTTGCTGACACACTCGTTTGTTTCCCCCCTTATTCCTCTATCTCTCCACTCCCCTCTTCAACCCACTATCTGCTCCATTCTCTCCCCTCTGCTAACCACATTTTATTTCAGGAGTAACCTACAGCCCCACTGCACTGACAGA
>NW_007258155.1:0-772 GCF_000164805.1 Carlito syrichta | reverse complement strand
AGGGATCAACTCTTGCATTTCAATTATTAACCTAAATGTGAACGGACTAAATGCACCACTGAAAAGACATAGAATGGCAAAATGGATAAAATATCATCAGGCAATAATCTATTGCCTTCAAAAGACTCACCTCACTAGAAAGGACACCCACAGACTCAAAGTAAGAGGATGGGAAACAAATTTTCAGGCGAACGGAATACAAAAGAAAGGAGGAGTAGCGATCTTAAGTTCAGACAAAATACCCTTCAAGCTATTAAAAATCAAAAAAGATACAGAAGGCCACTACATAATGATAAAAGGCTCAATCCATCAACAAGAAATATCTATCCTAAACATATATGCACCCAACATAGGTGCACCAACTTTCATAAAGCAACTTCTTGGAAAACTAAAGAAAGATATCGACTCTAACACTATCATAACTGGGGACTTTAATACCTCACTCACAACCCTAGACAGATCATCAGGACAAAAAATCAGTAAGGAGATATAGAACCGCAATGGGACTTTGGACCAAATAGACTTAATTGATACCTACAGAACACTCCATCCAAAGACCACAGAATACACATTCTACTCATCACCACATGGAACATATTCTAAGATTGACCACATACTCGGCCATAAATCAAGCATAAGAAAATTTAAAAGGATCGAAATTCTACCAAGCACATTCTCAGACCACAGTGGAATAAAAATAAACATTGACACCAACAAAGTACCCCCAAAACCCACAAAGACATGGAAACTAAACAGCATGATGCTAAACAAC
>NW_007258154.1:796-5102 GCF_000164805.1 Carlito syrichta | reverse complement strand
AGAAGTGACTTTAGTCTGATTGCTTATTTTGACTTATGATTTTATCATTGAAACTGTTGGTTTAGATCACTTTTGTTGTTTACCTTCTGACATACACTGTTTTTCTATTTTATTTTATTTTTTATTTATTTATTTATTTTTTTGAGTTAGAGTCTCAACTCGGTCGCCCAGACTGGAGGGCAGTGGCCGCTACTGGCCACCACAGCTTCGACCTGCTGGGCTCTGGTGATCCTTCGGCCTCAGCCTTCTGAGTAGCCGGAATTACAGGCATGCGCTACCACGCCCGGCTGATTTTTTGATTTATTGTAGAGATGAGGTCTCACTGCCCAGGCAGGTCTCGAACCCGCAGGCTCAGGCAATCCACTCACCTCAATCTCCCAAAGGCTCAGGATTACAGGTTGAGCCACCGAGCCTGGCTTGTTTTTTGATTTTATTGGCCTGTCTCTGTGTAGATATCAGTACTCTTTAGGGAATCTTTCTTATGTGTATTTCTTCACCTCTTCCTGGCCCTGTGTCTCTTTCTCACCTGATATTTGGTATGCATATCTGTTTCCCTCTCGCACTTCTCTCCTTCGCTTATTTTGACTTATGATCTTAACATTGTAACTGTTGGTTTAGATCACGTTTGTTGTTTACCTTCTGACTTACACTGTTACCCGATTTTATTGGCCTGTCTCTGTGTAACTATCACTACTCTTTAGGGAATCTTTCTTATGTCTCCTTCTTCACTTCTTCCTGGCCCTGTGTCTCTTTCTCACCTGATAGTTGGTATGTATATCTGTTTTCCCTCTCACACTTCTCTCTTTCTAACTCCCTATTGACCCCCCTTCCTCATTATTTTCCTCTTTTATATGCCCCCTTTTTAAATCTAGGGACTAAGACTACATACTGCTGAATAGACAGTCTGTAAAGCAGAGGGAAAAGTGAACAAAGCCAGAAGACCCTTATGAGGGAGAACAGGACATTGCAGAAGAGAAAGAAAAGCAATCCCACCTTCCCTCAAAAACAGAATTATAGAAGGGGAGGGAAAGGGGGAGAAGGAGAAAAATCTACAGAAATGAAGAAAAACCAAAAGAAGAGTATGGGTTTCTCCCAGACGCCTGGGAGAGCAGACACTGAGAAAATTGACTTTGGAATACAAACAATGAAAAGTCCCCAGAATGAAGGGTCTCAAAATGCAAATGTAGATATCAAAACAATAATGGAGAGACTAAAAAGAATTGAGGAGACACAAGAAGAAACTAGGAAGGAGCTGATATCTGAGATAACAGTAATAAAGAATACTGTGAATGAAATAAATAACAAATTGATAAGCATGGAAAGCAGAATTACCCAAGCAGAAGAAAGAATCTCAGAGCTTGAGGACCAAAATATAGAAATAACCCAAACTCTTAAAAACACAGAAAATAAGCTAAAAAAGACAGAACAAAACCTTCAAGAGGTGAGTGACTACCTCAAGAGGCCTAACCTAAGAATAATCGGACTCCCTGAGGCACAAAGAGAAACAGAGACCACATTGGAACAAACTTTCCACGAGATCATTCAAGAAAATTTCCCTCATCTAATCAGTGATACAAAAATTCAAACACAAGAGATTCAGAGAACCCCCGCAAGACAACAAATGAGAAGACCAACTCCTAGACACATAATAATTCGCCTAAATAAAGTAGGCACAAAAGAAAAAATCCTAAAGGCAGCAAGAGAAAAAGGCCAGATCACCCACCATGGAAGACCAATCAGAATAGCAGCAGATTTATCTGCAGAAACCCTGCAGGCTAGGAGAGCTTGGAGCCCTATCTTCAAAGTCCTAAAGGATAAACAATTTCAACCAAGAATAACCTACCCAGCCAAGCTAAGCTTCATCAGTGAGGGAGAATTAAAATCTTTCCCAGATATCCAATCCCTAAGAACTTATGCAGCCACAAAACCATCTCTACATGAAACACTTAGAAAGTACTAACACAGAAGAAAAGGAAAAAAGACAACGTTCTTCACAGAGTACAGGGAAACGAATAAACTATCCACGGACCAAACCCCAAATCAAAAGAAAGACCAAAAAAAAGAAAAAAGAAAAAACCAAGTGGAAGCACAACAACTCAATAAGAACTCACTGATAGGGACGAATTCTCATATTTCAATAATTAGCCTGAATGTGAATGGACTAAACGCACCACTGAAAAGACATAGAATGACAAAATTAATAAAATATCACCAGGCAACAATATTCTGCCTTCAAGAGACCCATCTCACTAGAACGGACATACACAGACTCAAAGTAAGAGTATGGGAAACAAATTTTCTGGCGAATGGAACACAAAAGAAAGGAGAATTCATGATCTTAATTTCAGACAAATTACCACTTAAGCTATCAAAAATTTAAAAAGCTACAGAGGGCCACTATAATGATAAAAGTTTCACTCCATCAACAAGAAATATCTATCCTAAACATATATGCACCAAACATAGGTGTGCCAACATTCATAAATCAACTTCTAGGAAAACTAAAGAAAGACGTTGACTGTAACACCATCATAACTGGGGACTTTAATACACCACTCACAACCCTAGACAGATCTTCAGTACAAAAAATCAGCAAGGAGATCCGGAACCTCAATGAGACTCTGGATCAAATGGAATTAATTTATACCTACAGAACATTCCATCCAAAGACTACAGAATACACATTCTACTCATGACAGCATGGAACATATTCTAAGATCGACCACATAATTGGGAACAAATCAAGCATAAGCAAATTTAAAAGGACTGAAATTCTACCATGCACCTTCTCGGACCACAGTGAATTAAAAATAAACATTGACACCAACAAGATCCCCCCAAAGCCCACAAAGACATGGACACTAAACAGCATGACGCTAAACAACACCTGGTCAATGATGAAATAAAAACAGAGATCAAAAGATACCTGGAAACAAATGAAAAATGAAGAAACATCTTACCAAAATCTCTGGGACGCTTTAAAGCTGTAATAAGAGGGGAATTTATATCCCTACAAACACACATGAGGAAAATGGAAGGAACAGAAATTCACAACCTAACAAGACACCTAAAGAAGCTGGAAAAGCAAGACCACAAAAACCCTAATTTCAGCAGAAGAATCCAGATCACCAAAATAAAAGCCCAAATCCAGGACATAGAAGACAAAAAGATAATAGAAAAAAATCAATGAAACAAAAAGCTGGTTCTTCAAAAGAATAAACAAGATCGATGGTCCCCTAGCTAGACTGACCAAGAAAAAACGAGAAAAAAATCAAATAAGCACAATCAGAAACACAAAAGATGAAGTCACATCTGACCCTGAAGAAATACAAAAGATCATTAGAGACTACTACGTACACTTGCATGGAAACAAACTTGAAAACCTTAAGGAAATGGAGGACTTTCTGACATCACAAAACCTACCTAAGTTGGAACAAGAAGAAATTGAGACCCTAAATAAACCAATAACAATCAAGGAAATCGATACATAATAAGAAAACTTCCTACAAAAAAAAGCCCTGGACCAGATGGCTTTCCAGTGGAATTCTACAAGACATTTAAGGAGGAGCTGATACCAATCCTACTGAAGGTATTCCAGGCGATTGAAAAAGATGGAACGCTCTCCAAATCATTTTACGAAGCCAACATCACATTGGTACCCAAGCCAGGTAAAGAGCCAACAAAGAAAGAGAACTATGGGCCAATATATTTGATGAACATAGATGCTAAAATTCTCAACAAGATCCTAGCAAACCGGATTCAGCAATACATCTCAAAAATCATTCATCATGACCAAGTACGCTTCATTCCTGGGATGCACGGCTGGTTCAACATTCATAAAACCATAAATGTTATTAAATACATCAACAGATGTCAAAACAAAAACCACATGATTATATCATTAGATGCAGAAAAAGCTTTTGATAAAATCCAGCACCCCTTCTTGATAAAAACCCTTGAATATCTAGGCATATGGGAAACATACCTCAAAATAGTAAAAGCCATCTACGAGAAACCCACAGTGAGAATACTCCTAAATGGACAAAAATTAGAACCATTTCCCCTGAAAACTGGAACAAGACAAGGATGCCCACTCTCACCCCTTCTGTTCAACATAGTATTGGAAGTCCTGGCATGAGCAATCAGAGAAGAGAAGGCAATCAGGGGTATCCAAATAGGAAAAGAGGAAGCTAAGTTATCTCTCTTTGCAGATGATATGATTGTGTACCTTGAAAACCCAAGAGAATCTGTCAAAAACCTCCTTGCACTGATAAAGGCCTTTGGCAAGTCTCAGATACAAATAAAT
>NW_007258154.1:0-428 GCF_000164805.1 Carlito syrichta | reverse complement strand
TCTAACCAGAGATGTGAAAGACCTTTACAAGGAAAACTACAAAACACTGCTCAAAGAAATGAAAGATGACACAAACAAGTGGGAAAATATCCCATGCACATGGATTGGAAGAATCAACATTGTGAAGATGTCCAGCTTACCTAAGGCAACCTACAAATTCAATGCAATATCCATTAAATTACCAACAACATTCTTCTCAGACCAAGAAAAAACAACACAAGAATTCATATGGAAACACAAACGACCAAGAATAGCCAGAACTTAGCAGAAAAAAAATAGCAGGTGGTATCACATTACCAGACTTCAGACTTTACTACAAAGCTACAATTATCAAAACAGCTTGGTATTGGTACAGGAACAGGCATATGGATCAATGGAATAGAATTGAGATTCCAGAAGCAAAATCTCAATTTCTCAACCAACTCATC
>NW_007258153.1:490470-491752 GCF_000164805.1 Carlito syrichta | reverse complement strand
CCTTAAAGCTGTAATAAGAGGGGAATTTATATCCCTACAAACACTCATGAGGAAAATGGAAGGAACAGAAATTGACAACCTAACAAGCCACCTAAAGAAGCTGGAAAAGCAAGACCACAAAAACCCTAATTTCAGCAGAAGAATCCAGATCACCAAAATAAAAGCCCAAATCCAGGACATAGAAGACAAAAAGATAATACAAAAAATCAATGAAACAAAAAGCTGGTTCTTCGCAAGGGTAAACAAGATTGATGGTCCCCTAGCTAGACTGACCAAGAAAAAATGACAAAAAAACCAAATAAGCATAATCAGAAACACAAAAGATGAAGTCACATCTGACCCTGAAGAAATACAAAAGATCATTAGAGACTACTACGTACACTTGTATGGAAACAAACTTGAAAACCAGAAGGAAATGGAAGACTTTCTGACATCACACAACCTACCTAGGTTGGAACAAGAAGAAATTGAGACCCTAAATAAACCAATAACAATCAAGGAAATCGACCACGTAATAAGAAAACTTCCTACAAAAAAAAGCCCTGGTCCAGATGGCTTTCCAGCAGAATTCTACAAGACATTTAAGGAGGAGCTGATACCAATCCTACTGAAGGTATTCCAGGCGATTGAAAAAGATGGAACTCTCCCCAAATCATTTTACGAAGCCAACATCACATTGATACCCAAGCCAGGTAAAGATCCAACAAAGAAAGAGAACTACAGGCCAATATCTTTGATGAACATAGATGCTAAAATTCTCAACAAGATCCTAGCAAACCGGATTCAGCAATACATCTCAAAAATCATCCATCATGACCAAGTAGGCTTCATTCCTGGCATGCAAGGCTGGTTCAATATTCGTAAAACCATAAATGTAATTAAATACATCAACAGATGTCAAAACAAAAACCACATGATCATATCAGTAGATGCAGAAAAAGCTTTTGATAAAATCCAACACCCTTCTTGATAAAAACCCTTGAACATCTAGGCATACAGGGAACATACCTCAAAATAGTAAAAGCCATCTACGAGAAACCCACAGCCAGCATACTCCTAAATGGACAAAAATTGGAACCAATTCCCCTGAAAACTGGAACTAGACAAGGATGCCCACTCTCTCCCCTCCTGTTCAACATAGTATTGGAAAGTCCTGCTAAAGCAATCAGAGAAGAGAGGCAATCAGAGGTATTCAATAGGAAAAGAGGAAGTCAAGTTATCTCTCTATGCAGATGACATGATGGTGTACTTTGAAACCCAGAGAATCTGTCAAGCCCTCCTT
>NW_007258153.1:484158-489881 GCF_000164805.1 Carlito syrichta | reverse complement strand
AGGAAGGAAATACTCTCATGGAAATCGGAACTGGCATCCAATTCCTGTACAAAACCCGAAACCCACAGGACTTAAGAGAGAAGATAGACAAATGGGACCTTATTAAACTGACAAGCTTCTGCAAAGCCAAAGAAACCATCAAGAGAGCAGGGAGACAGCCTACAGACTGGGAAAAAGTATTTGCCAACTCTAGGTCTGACAAAGGCTTAACATCCTGGATCTACAAGGAACTGAAGCATACTGAAAGGAAGAAAACAAACAACCCCATTATAAAATGGGCAAAAGACATGAACAAACACTTCACAAAAGAAGACATTCGAGCAGCCAACAAACACATGAAGAAATGCTCAACCTCACTAATCATCAGGGAGATGCAAATCAAAACCACACTGAGATACCACCTAACTCCAGTCAGAATGGCAATTATCAACAACTCAAAAAATAACAGCTGCTGGAGAGGGTGTGGTGAAAAGGGAACACTTCTACACTGTTGGTGGGAGTGTAAACTAGTGCAACCTCTGTGGAAAGCAGTGTGGCGATTCCTAAAAGCTCTAAAAATTGACCTTCCATATGACCCTGCAATCCCCCTACTGGGAATATACCCTGAAGAACACAAATCACTCTATAAAAAAGATACCTGCACACGTATGTTTATCGCAGCATTGTTCACAATAGCAAGAACCTGGAAACAACCATGCTGCCCATCAAAAGAGGACTGGATTAAAAAAATGTGGTACATATACACGATGGAATACTACGCAGCCATAAAAAAGACAAAATCATGAATTTCGCTGCAACCTGGATGGAACTAGAGTCTATAATACTGAGTGACCTCTCACAAAAACAAAATCCGAACATCAGCATGTTCTCACTCATATAATGGACCTTGAACATCCAATGCAATACTATGAGAAAATGACGGATGGTACTGGGAAACTATGGGGGGGAGGGGGATGGGATTAACAGTAGCAAATATCTGTCGGGGGATGGGAAAACACTTCTTATCTACAGGGTGCCTGAATGAAACGTCATTGTACACCTACCCTTAACTGTACCCCACAAAACCATAATAAAAAATACTGATTAATGAAACAAACAAACAAAAAAAATTTTCACAGCTATAATTTTATACAAAAAGTTTTGGGGGGATAGAGCATTAATCCCTTTCGTTAACATTATGCTTGCATTTGAATTTAACTTCTAAGAGAGATAAAGATGACATACCAACATCAAACTGCCAAATAAACCCAATAAAAATAAATATAATAATTTATTTCAATATTGTTTTGAAATACTTCCACCTTTAAATTATATGAGTTATAACATTTGTATTTTTATTTTATCAAAAAAGTGGTTGTTGAAGTATCTCATAATTTATTTCATCTGCTATATTGATTGTCTAGTTTTAAAGTATCTAACAGCAATTACTCACTGAGTATTTGTGCTGAAATGTTGAGAACACCAACAATGACATTTTCCTTAGAAAGTAACAGTGTGTGAAAAAGAAAGGAAGATTGTTACACAGTCTGGGTCTGTTTTAGGACCAAAATATAGAACAAAATAACCATAATGAGGTCAGTCATAAACATACTGATATGGAGACAGTTCTGCAATATGTATGATAAAAGGTTCAATGGGCCACAGAAAATAAGATCTGGAGCTCAGAAGAAGTCTGGACTGAATATCTTTATTGGTGAAATGAGCTAGAGTTGATTTTTAGGTATAACTTGCTCATACCATCAACACCTCCCACAGCTCCTGACCCTGTTGATGAGAATCTGAGGGAGGATATGCTCCAGTGCGACAAATCAACAAACACACTGATTGTCTCCTTTTCATGGCTGAGTCATATGGAGCTATTTTTAATCATAGTCTCCCTGTTAATTAAATTTGAATTAAGAAATAAGAATACAAAATGTGTTTACCCAGCAGAAGAGGAAGTTCAAGGGAAGATGTCACAAGATAGAGTCAAGGCTCTCAGGGCCATAGCAAACCCACACCATGTGTGAATCAAAGTCATAAGTGATCAGAAATTGATTAGCTAGAGATAGCCAATGAAGACAGGACAGAAGTAAGGGAAGACATTGAATATGACTGAATCATGTCAAAAAAAGAATGATAGCATGAACATGATTGTAAGGGAAGGAAAACTCCAAAGTGCTTTTTCTTTTTCTCTTATATAGTCACTCACCACACTTCTGACATCAACTGGGATATAGGAAGAACCAGAGTGATTTTTTTTCCTACTCTAACTCTCAATGCAGATCACCTCTAGTCACCAAAATATGGCGGGACTTCTCTTCTCCAGCAAGCAATTCTGTAGCAGATTCTTCAGCGGACACCAGTTGGGTCAGATCCCACAGCTTGAGAGCTCAATCCCACAGATGCCCCCTATCTCAGATGCCAGTAACAAGCACAGGTTGCTACCTGTGCTTTTGACCAACCAACTATAAATCAGGGTCCAATGACTCCCTCATTAGGTTCAATTAGTTTGCTAAAGTAGTTCAAAGAACTCAAGAAAGTACTTTTCTTCTATTTGTTCATTTATTATCAAGGATATGACAAAGACTACAAAGGGACAGTCAAATAGAGGAGATGCATAGGGTGAGGCTTGGAAGAAGGGCCAAGGAGCCTCCATGCCTTCTCTGGCTGAGCTACCCTCCAGTAAGCCTCCAGGACCCTCTATGTGTTCAGCTCTCTAGAAATTCAATCAAACCTGTTCTTTTGGGTTTCATGAAGGCTTCATTACATAGGCATGATTGATCGTATCATTGATCATTGGTTACCAACTCAACTTTCAGACCCTCTCACATCAGGGAGTGGGGCTGAAAGTCCCAAGCTTCTAATCATACCTTGGTCTTTCCAGCGAACAGTCCTCATCCTGAAGCTACCTTGGGGCTACCAGCTACCAGCCATCTCATTAGTACACAGAAGACACTCATCACTTCAGAGATTCCAAAGACTTAAGGAGCAGTATGCCAGGAAACAGGGACCAAGATCAATGATAGATTTCACAATTCACAATGATGAACTCAACAACAGTGTCCATTTTGGTTCCAAAACCATAGTCCAGTTTCATGACTGTAGGTCCAGCTCAATGACGGGTCATAGTTTGGACTTTGTAGAGTGCATTCTCCTACTCATTCCAGATGCATCTTTGGTTTAGTCATTCATTCAACAAACATTCTTCAGCACTTACTCTGTAGATACTTTGAGGATCAAGAAAGAAAAAGACATAGTCATTGCCTTCAATGATACAACCTAATAGGGCAGATAAAAGATTAAAATGATGTGTATTTTTTGTGAGACAAAGTGATATGAAAATGAAGAGAATACATATATTTCCAACTCATAGGATGAGAGACGTCTTCATGGATTTGAAGACATTTGACTTGAGCATTGAAGGATTAGTAGAATTTGAATTTGCAGGGAAGGGAGAAAGAATTAAGGTGGAAGAAAAGGCATGAAGAAGTCCTTGGAGACTGAGGCCTGAGGCCCATGCTAGAAGGACAGGTATATCGTGGGCCAGTTATTTGAGTGCCTAAGAATTCTGGATCATTCTTTTGACAGAACAAGAACCAGAAAGCATCATGATATCTTCTTGGAAATCGTTTTTGTTTTTTTGTTTTTTGTTTTTAATTAGGAGCCATGCAAGAGTTTTACATATCTCTCACATGGAAGAAAAGGAGACCTTTCCCTAAATTGTTCATCAGTGGCATGTATGAATGTATGCGCACACGCGTGTGTGTGTGTGCGCGTGAATGCGCGTATGTGTGTTCATTCACTGTGTAAACTAACTATATAAAACTAGACACCAAAATATTAACTAAGGAAAAAAAAAACCCCAAACCCCCCCAAATATTAACTAAATTAATGAATGGTCACACAAGTGTAAACAGATTCAGTTATTTGACCCTGGCCACTTTTGTCTAGTTTATATGCTGAATATGTGAAGACCTTCTATAAAACCACAGTCAGAGCTGTCAAATCAGCTACAGACAACAACCACTAGAGATCTCCTACTCTAAATTTTTTTGCCAGGCCTCTGAGAAAATGTATTATTTGAGAGTAAAAATTAATTTAGATTGAGAATGTTTTTTAACATACTCAGCTGTCTGTATTCTCCCAAATAATGCAGCAAAAAAGTGAACACATTTCCCCAACTTTAGGAGTCCAAAATACAAAAGAGTAATATCAACATATATACATGCACACACATATATATATGAACATACATAACAATTTACTCAAAAGGTGTAAGCAATGAACTAAGACAAAAAATTTACAAGTGGATATTTTTTATTAATGAAGTTTCCACACTAAGATTCTGTTGATTTTTTGCTACAAAGAAGAGATAGCCCAGAGATGTTATGTGGCAGTTGGATTTATGCCTGGTATGTTACTACAGCTATCAATCAGAGTATCTTTCCTGGTAGAAGATGAAGATGAAGATGAGGATGATGATGATGATCAAACAGATTGAAACATAGTTAGCTTCAATGCTTCTGTTTTGGTTATTTTAGCTCATGCATCTCCGCTAATGAGTCCCCAGAAGTACCTTGACTAAAAAAACCTCCCATGTGTCTCAAAACATATTAATTCTACGTTCTACTCAGTTTTGGGAGAAACAGTCAAATTCGTCTGTTCTTCACCATCCCCCACCTCACCATGCTTAACCAGCATTGGTTTCCATATTTATTTTTAACTTTGTAGGTGTAAAATATAACAAAACACAGAAGAACGTAGAAGAATATACAATCTTAGCAAATGTAAAGATAAAGCAAGCCTGTGTGAGTGCTATCTGATCAAGAAATATAACATTATCAGTACCCTAGAAACCGCCCTCATGCTCCTCCCTTAACATAACTGCTTTTCCCTTGTTAAGGAAACTTTACCTTATCTTCTGTGAGAGTATTTTCCCCCAAACACTCTCACAGTACATTCTTACACATTTGACCATTTACATACACATCCCTAAACAATACTGCTGAGTTTTAAATGAGTTGAATTTGATGAATATGTCATCAAACTGTAAGTCTTTCCATTCTCCTGGATCCTTCACTCAATTTTTAAAAATGTTTTCATTCTGTTGCAAGTAGATGTCGTTCGTTTATTTCCATTGTGTTCATATACCAAAGTAAGTTATCTATCCTAATTGTTTATCCTATAAGAATTGAATATTGTGTTACTTCCAGTTTTTAGCTGCTACTAGCAGTTGCTGCTATGAAGATGTTTTGTCTGGAAACCCTGGCACATATGTGCATACATTTCTCTGGAGAATACACCTGGTTGTGAAATTGCTGAGTCACAGAGTATCTCTATTTTATTCAACTCTACTAGATAATACCAAACTCTATTTCATAATGATTGCACCAGTTGACACTCCTATGAGCAACGAATGAGAATTCTGTTGCTACACATCCTCACCAATACTTGATATTCTCAGATTTTTTTCATTGTTTTGCAAATATGGTGAGTGTGTAGCGGTATTTCATGGGGGCTTTCATAGCATTTTCCTGATTAGCAATGAAGTTGAACACCTTTCTATATGTTTATTTGCCATTTGGATTTTTCTTTTATAATGTGTCCGGTAAAGTCTTTTCCATTTTTTAATCGCTTGCTTCCCTTCTTCATATTGGTTTGTAGTAGTTCTTCACGTACTGTTTTTTTTTTTTTGAGTTAGAGTCTCACTCTATCACCCAGACTGGAGTGCAGTGGTCGCT
>NW_007258153.1:381154-484009 GCF_000164805.1 Carlito syrichta | reverse complement strand
CCAAGTTGCCCGGGCGGGTCTCAAACCCACGGGCTCAGGCAATCCACTCACCTCAGCCTCTCAAGGCACGGGATTACAGGCTGAGCCACAGAGCCCGGCTTCTTCATGTATTTTGGACACATCCTTTGTAAGGCTTATGTGTTGCACATCATTTCTTCCATTGATGACTTAATTTTTTTGTCTTTTGGTGTACAGAAACTTTTTCATTTAATGTAGTTAACTGTAATAATTTTCTTTGTGATTGTTTTTAACATCTTATTTAAGAAATCCTTTCTCAGTTCTAAAATAATGAAGATATTCTCCTATACTACAGTATATTATAAAAGCTTTATAATCATGATTTTCTAATTTAAGTTGTCTTATACTACTGTAGTTCATTTTTTTGGGTATGAGTCTGATCCGTTTTCTTAATATTGACCCTAATGTCATTTATATTGCAGTTCCTTTGTATCAAAAAATATTACAGTTTTATTCAGATCACCTTGGATTTTATTTTATTTTTTTTACATTTTGAACAAGTGTGCTTGTCATAGAGATGTCATTGACTAAGATGGGGAAAACTGAGCAAATTTTTAGGGGGGAATCAATTGTTTGATTATTAATACACTCAGTTTGAAGTACCTATTAGACATCCAAGTAGACCTGTTGAGTAAGCAGTTGGCTTCTTGAATGTGGAGCTCAGGAGAGGTTGATGCTAGAACTATAAATTTAGAACTTTTCAGCATATAGTTGATATTTAAAGCCTCAAGACTGAATACGATTCTTTTGGCAGAGGAGGAGTCCTAGGACTGATTCCTAGAGCACTTCAATAGTAGTAATCCAGAAGAGGAAAAGGATCTGTCATAAAAGAGATATCTCATAGGTGGAGCCAGCGAGGGAGGTTAAAAAAAAAAAAAGCATGAGAGACAGATCTTAGAAGCCACGTGTTTCTCCTCCCTAGATGACATAGCATCAGAGTCACCAGTTATTGATTTTTCTACTATTTATGGAGTACGTGCCCAAACACAAAACCAAGGATTTAGTAATTTGGGATCACCATCTGAAGTAGAATCATTTGGTACTTTTTCCTCTCTCTTTTCCTATTCAACATCATTTTTTAAACATAGAAGGAAATTTTGACAAGCTTCAGTGATATTTTATAAATTGGTAAAAAGAGTGAGGATAGTTAAGGTGGGAAGTAGAGAAAACTTTATTCTTCAGACAACACTGTGAAGTATTGTTAGTATTTTTGTTTAAGTTCTATAATTAACAAACTGCAGTGATTTAGTCTGGGGCTGGCCAAGAGGAATATCTGTAATAAACTTTCATCTTGTTGAGGGGGGCTCTTTGTTCCCTGTCGTCCACTGCTGTAGTAGAAGTGGTACAGCATAGAGGACATACCCAAGGTGACATGTTCAGACAACATAGGTAGGGGTCAAGAGGAATGGCCACTTTGCTTCCTTTTGGTGCTGGAATTTTTTGGGAAATTTTGGGAGCTGGTTGAATACTAAGTAGGAGAGATGATGGTGAACTGGGGTGATGATGGTGACAATCACTGGTTGAGTGCTGTATGTGAGGTATGAGTGAAGGTGACAAGACAGGAGGGAACAATAGGTCAAAGGGAACATGAAAAAAAAAAAGTTTGCTCTGCAAGTTGAAGGTGGCTCAGAGGACCAGAAGCACTTTTAAAAAATATGCAGCCTGATGAGGACCACTCACTGCATTTCACTACGATTTTTACAGAGCTGTCCAAATGTTTCAACACCTGCTTCACATGAGGGAAAATCCTCTTGTAAACAACAGTGAGTCATTTCCCAAGGCCTGTGAAAAAGGTGCTCTGGGGTATATGCACATTTTCTCCAGCTTCTCTTTGATGGACAGTGCCTGAGAATACAGCATAACCTTCTTTGCCCCAGAAATGTTTGCTGAAAAAGGAAAAATTCTAGGGAAAAAAAGGACACGTATTATACACCTAAGCACATAAATAAATCCATCCCTTATGTATTTATGTAGGTGGAAAACACGATAATTACATTTCCAAATGGTTTCTAAAACCCCAGCAAATGTATACTTAAAAAGTCATAGCAATGAACGCAGACTGGACGGCTCATTAGTTGTGAGATAAAGAGGCATTCCCTTTGGACCACCTATCCAAGAAGGATGAGGCCAGAGGCAATTTGATTGAGTAGCAAAAAGGCATCCTTTTCGAATAGGTGGAATTACAAAAGCCATATTGCAATTTTTAGGATCATTATTCATTTATTCACTCTGTCAGTCAATGCCTATTGACTGTTTGTTATGGGACAGGTACGCTGATATGAAAAGAGCTGGAAATACTAAGAAGAATAAAATTTTGCCTGGCCTCCAAGAGCCCATCATATAGGGGAAGAAAGACAGGTGAACCTAAATTATGACACAATGTCATGAAGGTGATAACAAAGCATTTAAAGCAGCAGAGTAGAGAAAGAATGTCAACTGCGATAATAATAAAGATTTATATTTGACTAGCTCTAAAAAATTAGGCCAAAACAGCACCTTGGTTGAAACCAATCTTGATGGTCCAATTCTTTAGTCAAAATGACAACTTAGTCAAATGACTAATATCTACTAGCTTTTTAAACAGTGTCAGTGTTGTTGCTCCAAGGGATTGTTTTATGATCCTTTATAACTTGTTGATGTGTTTGCTCATTTCTGGGGCTTTTTCTTATATTTATTAAATTTCTAATTTATTTTAGCCACTTCACTTAAAGAGTAAGCTTCACAAGGGCAGGGGATATGTCTTTTTTGGTTATAATATTATTTCTCACACTTACAGCAGTGCCTAACACATGGGAGTTTTTCAGTGTATATTGGTGAATAAATAAATGGATGCTCTTATTATGCACAATTTATACATTTCAAACATATGACTACCTTAGTGTGTAGAGTGGGAACTCATGTCTCCTAGCACAGCTGTTTCTGGCACATTTCTCTCTTCCATCTGAGATATGTGTGATGCTGCACTTTTGGAATCTGTACAATGCCCTAGAAATTCAGTTCCAAGACCCAAACTACCTATTCTCAGGACATTAGGCATCTGATTTTGCCATTCTTCCCATAAATACAACCTAACCATGTATTCTGTTGTTTTTGAAAGATCCTTACAGTGGTATGAATATGGTCACATCAGTTGTCTCCAGGGAAGGGAACTGGGTGTTTGAAGGACAAGATTGGGAAGGAGTTTTGTTTGTACTGTATACACTTGTAAATAATTTGACTGTTGTGCCATGTGATTCTATCACCTGTTTAAAACATGAACTTTTCCAAAATGTGTTTCAGTAAGCACTCCGAACTTTTGCTAAATTTTTATTGTCTTGTAGGGAATTCTATCAGAAAACCTATAAATGCACTCAACACTAGACTTGATTGAGATCATTTAAGTTAATGTATCTTTCTTAAAACCTTTTTTGTTTAAAATAAAATAATATAATCACTGTATGAGATATTTAGAAGCAATTTGAGTATAGTCCCTTTTTTCTAAGTGATAACTGGGGAGAAAATTCACCCTATATTTGACACACATGGTATATAGAATGCATATTTACCAATCTTTGGCCAATACAGAGTAATCATTAATTATTAGACATACAAATGTCCTGACTTGGCCATTGAGAAGGTTGGCAAAATGCATCTACTAATATATAATTTAAAAATTGTTGACTAAAATGGTCATCTGATCAATTTTTGTTCACTTCTCTAGTCCCTTAAGGCCAAATTCAAGAACATGCCAAAGAAGCAGCATTTTAAATGTCACTTTTTATTTCCTTGATTGTATACCAAAGTTCAGATATTCAAAATCAGTATGGAACAGAGGCATTTTAAAAGCTTTTTTAAGTCATGTTTTCTCTTTTAATGGTGATTTTTCTTCTTAAAAAATATTAGGATCCAGCCGGGCTCGGTGGCTCAGCCTGTAATCCCGCGCCTTTGGGAGGCTGAGGTGAGTGGATTGCCTGAGCCCATGGGTTCGAGACCCGCCTGGGCAGCGAGACCTCATCTCTACAATAAAAATAAAAAAAATCAGCCAGGCGTGGTAGCACATGCCTGTAATTCCGGCTACTCGGAAGGCTGAGGCGGAAGGATCGCTGGAGCCCAGCAGGCGAGGCTGTGGTGGCCGGGAGCAGCCACTGCACTCCAGTCTGGGTGACCGAGTGAGACTCGATTCAAAAAAAAAAAAAATATTAGGATCCACCTAATAAATTGGTGACTTATGGGGGCTTTAAAGTTTTAAATATCCAGTTTATCAAGAAATAACAGAGCACTCAGTTACAACTGTGATCTCAGCTCAAAATATATTCTCCTCCAGACCTACGTGGCCTACTTCCCTGGTTCTCCCCCCTGTAATTCCTACAAGGAATGTGTTTAACGGCAGTAGCAAATTTTGATCTCATTGCTAGACAAGGTGCTTGATGTCCTTTTTTGGTTTGAAAGTAAATGACACTGAGATACAGTTGCCTATTGATAGAGGAAGCTTTAGCTGCAAAAGAATTGCTGTGTCCAATTACCGACTCAAATGAAGAAAAATAGAGAGCTAGTGAAAAGTCACCTTAAAATGTGATTCAGACAAAGAAAAATAAACAGTGCCATTATCCGCCTTTTAAAGAAATACACAAATGTGTTCAGTATGCCTCTGTTAGCACAATATAGTCTCAGATTTCAAATATACTTTCTAGTTCTTATGAGGCAAATGCCAAACTCTCAATGAATTTATCCCCAAGAATCATATTTTTGTGTGTTTTTACTCCAGTGTGTCCTCAGAAAACATCAACAGGTTCCAAACCCCAGTAATTCCATGGAATATTGCTCAGGGCAAGAGCATTGCTAAAGCTCTCAAGGAGGCAAAACTCACTCACTGTGTGCCAAAAAACCTCCTCATCAGTGTTTACCTTAGAGCAACAGCTGTCCCAAGAGGCATGCCATTCTCCATCTGGGAAGGAAGCAGCAGTCATGGCTCTCGTGTTCCCAAGGACCCACTGGGGGATTTAGAGACAACCTCATACATAGGATGCCATGCTCTGATTTCTTACATGTGACTTGGATTTGATGCAATAAATTATTTGAAATTTTATGTATTCGTGATGCCAGTTTACAAGGATGGTTTACCATCCATGCATGTAGGCCAGAGAATGGGGGTGTTGAGCTTAGAGGATGGGAAAAATAACTAAGCCCAGGGGGGCTGGAGTGTGAGGGAACCAGCAGTATAACGTGAGCCTTGAAAATCATGTTAAAGATTTTGAGCTTTATCTAAGGGCAATGGGGTCTGAAATGATAGAAAATTCAGATTTGGGGATTTCCCAGGCTTCAGTGGGGAGAACAGAATAATGCTTTCAGTCACTGAATGGACATGGGTAGTGTTGGCAAGTCCTCAGTCCTCACTTCTTGTTAAATTCACATTCCCACACCAACCGAGTGAAAAATAGATACATACCTTCAGCATCTTTTCTACTGTGCAGAGATGCCAACACGAGACAAGAGTCTGCTAGCACTTTCATTTTGCTTTATTATTTTCATGGTTTAGAAACCATATGATAAACCGTCCCACAAGCTGACTATGGAAAGTCTCAGTTGAAAAGAGTTCCCTGATTTAAAGAAAAAATCCCATCTGGGTTGAATTTAAATCTCAGAGGCTAGAGTTCTATAAAATGCAATTTGTTGGAGCATATTTTACAGAGGGTTAATATAACTCATTGACATCCTACATTTTATGCAGCCTTTAATGTAGCAGTTCTCTACTGTAAAAATAGCCTTAATGAGAAGTTATTCATTCTGAGGAAGGAGTTGGGCTTGTTTGCTGAATCACCAACACCCCACTATGA
Organism: Carlito syrichta; assembly: GCF_000164805.1. NCBI lineage: Eukaryota > Metazoa > Chordata > Mammalia > Primates > Tarsiidae > Carlito > Carlito syrichta. Next base: position 478,178 of record NW_007258153.1, on the reverse strand, counting down.
AGAAAAGGAAATAAAGTCAGAACAATAGCCTCACCGCATATGAGACTGAAATATCCCAGAGGGTTTGAGATTCTTTGTTTGCTTGTTTGATTTTTAATAATAAACACGTCATTCTGGATGGTCAGTACAGACAAGAAGGACTTCATCTTCTTTTTTTTTTTTTTTAACCAAAATCCCCTCCATTTAGCAATTTACAACTGACTTGCTAGTTTTCAAGGTACAGGATTAGAATAAGATTCTGAGCTAGTTGGGGAGATTTCTCTGGACTAATGCTTTTTAAAAATTAGGGCATAATTTGCATACAGTATAAATTCACCTATTCTAGTGTACGCAGTTTACAGTTCATTTTGTTGCGTTACCACTACCATCTCCACAGTAAAGATATTACCCCCAAGACTCCCTCACTCACTGGTTAGTAAACCACACCTTGTGCCCCAGACCTTACCGACTACTCATCCTTGTTTTGACCTTATAGCTTTGTCTATTCCAAAATGCCATATACATTGGATTACAGACCATACAGCATTTGCACCTGACTTCACATGATACATCTGAGACACTTCAGTGTTGTTGCCTTAATTCATGCATTTTTTTACTGAGTAGTATGCCATTGCAAAGCTGTACCACAGTGTATTCATCCATTGCTCAGGTGAAGGCTATTTGTGCTGTTTACACTTTTGAGTGATTATGCATAAAGGTGCTGTAAAGTATTTGTGTACAGGATTTTGTGTGAATATAGGGTTTTTTTAAATTTCACTTGGGTAAACACTTAGGAATGGAATTGCTCAATGTACTGTTAGTATACTTTTTAATTTATAATGAACTGTCACGTTGTTTTACAAAGTGGCTATATTTTTTGTATTCTCACCAGCGATGTATGAGAGCGTATCGGCTGATTTACATTCAAATCAAACCATCGTCAGGGATTTTTATTTTAGCCATTCCCATGGGTATGCAGATATGTCATGCAGTTTTAATTTTCATTTCACTAATGACTAATTATATTAATTGTCTTTTCATGTTCTTGCTTATCATTTATTTGTCTTTGGTGTTGCTCAATTCAAATATTTTGCTCAATTTTTTTCCATTGGATTGTATGGTTTCTTGAGTTTTAAGAGTTACTTATATATTCTGGATACAAGTACTTTATCAGATATGTGTTTTGAAATATTTTCTATTATTTTTTAGCTTCTCTTTTTATTCTCTTCAGAGTGTCTTTCAAAGAGCTGAAATTGATAATTTTAGGTAAAGTCCAGTTTATCAATTTTTTTCTTTTAGTGATTTTTTTGGTATCATCTTTAAGAAATCTTTGCATAATCCAATGGTACAAAACGTTCCTCCAATGTTTCCTTATAGAAGTTTTAAAGTTTTGAGTTTTACATTGCGCTTATGATCCATTAGAGATCATTGTTATTAAAACTACAAGGTATGGGTGGAAGTTCATTATGTATTTTCTCATGGAGATCTAAATATTAAGTGCCATCTGTTGAAAACAACTATACTTTCTTCATTTAAATTGATTTTGCACATCAATATTTTAAAAGCAGTATAATTTTAAATAGCACTAAAAACTTGAAATACTTAGGTATGCCTAAATATTTATTTTATTTAACAAAACATATTCAAGATCTGTATGTTGTATACTACAAAACACTAATGAAAAAAAAGAGAGAGACCTAAATAAAAGAAGCGATATAATGTGTTGGTGAATTGGAAGACTCCATATTGTTAAGCTGTCAATTCTTCTTCCTAATACTGTTCTATGGATTCAAAACAATCTCAATCAAAATCTCTCTAAAAATTTTTTTCTTGAAACTAATGCTAAAAGTTTATAAGTATCCAAGGATCTAGAATAACCAACATAATTTTGAAAAAGAACAAAGTTGGAGAACTCATTGTCTATTTTTAAGACTTACAAAAAAGTTGCCTTAATCATAACAGTATGGTATTGGCAAATGAATATACACAGAGATCAAGGGAACAGAATAGAGAGAGTATAGACAGAGACTCATATAGATGATCAGCTGAATTTTGACAAAGATGCAAAGACAATTTAATAAAGAAAGGAAGGTATTTTCAACTAATGGTGCCAAAACAACTGAATATCCATATTTTAAAACAAAAAACCTGGGGCCAAGGTGAATAAAAGACTTATCAGGAACCCAAAAGAAAATAACTCACTTCTTTTTGTAGAGTTCCACTTCCCTAATGCTCCAAGTCACCTTTTCTTTTCTTTTTTTTTTTTAAAGACATGGGGTACATTTCAGGGTTAGGTATAAAAATGCTCATTGTGCATGTACCCTTGTTAATGATGTGTGTTCCTCTACCCCCCAGTTTCCCACTACTGCCAATCGCTTTCTTGTAAGTATTACGATAATTATTCAATGTCTGCTTATGAGTGAGAACATGTGATACTCAGTTTTTTGTTTCTGTGATAGATCACTGAGTATGATAGACTCTAAGTCCATCCGAGTTGCTGTGAAGTTGATAATTTTGTCCTTCTTTAAGGCTGCATAATATTCCATCATGTACATGTGCCACATTTTTAAAATCCAGTCCTCTTTCAATGGGCAACCCAGTTGGTTCCATGTTTTTGCTATTGTGAATAATGCTGCAATAAACATGTGTGTGCAGGTGTCTTCTTCATAGAGTGATTTGAGTTCCTTCGGGTATATTCCCAGTAGGGGAATTGTGGGATCGTATGGAAGGTTGATTTTTAAATCTTTTAGGAATTGTCAAACCGTTTCCCACAGTTGTTGTATTAGGTTACACTCCCACCAACAGTGTAGAGGTGTTCTTTTTTAGGTCCTCATATGAGATTTAACAAAAGAACCCAGCTTTCTTATGAAAGTCCAGAGTTGAATTTTTTCAATGTTGACATAACATAGTTTCTATGTCTATTGGCATTTGTGAGTTGTCTTTTCACGTCCTTATTTTTTTCATTTAGAATACACATCTCTCTCTCTAATTGATTTCTAAGAGCTCTTCATATATGTAAACAATATCTATATTATAAAAACATATATCTATGTTTGACACATAGTATTCCATCTTTTTTTCCAAGTTTCTTGCTTCTATGAAATTTGATTCACATACTTTTGACTACAGTTTTAATTTTTTCGCATAGGCAAGTATACGAATATTTTTCACTTTGATTATATGATTGTTCTAAATATTCTTGAAGAGCTTCAAAGGGTCCCTGAACCCTTCAGAAATGCACATTAACATTAGAAGTAGACGTATTTATGAGCATTTTCTGGGCATCAGATCTGAAGCCTTCATCAGATTCAACAGATCTCAGCAAGTTTTGGTATCTTCAAAAGATCAAGAACCATGACATTATTACAGTTGCCTACTGTACTTGAATAGCTCTTCTCCAGTTTGATGTCAGATACTCGCCTATACTGCATTTTACTTATTTTATCTAAAACTTTATGTGAGTGGAACTTATGTTGGTGCATGATGTGGAGAAGAGATTCAATTTTTCTTCATACACTGGTTTATCCCAGAATTATTTGTAGGATGACTTTTATCTTCCTTTTTATTTCAAAAGTCGATCTTATTGTATGTTATTTATTTGCTCAGTAAATATTTATAGAGATCTGTAATGAGATGGATTCTGTTCTTGGTGGAGATATAATAAAGACTAACCAATCAAGCTTAAAGTATGCAAATTTTTATAGTAAGAATAACTAAATTAAATAAATAGTCATCACTGAGTGGTGAAAGCCAGCAGAGGGTGAAGACAGGGCAAGAAGGACACTGACCTGGCATGTGAAATCGGGGGAGTCCCCATGGAATTTGGGAAACATGGACAGGAATGTATCAAGCTAAGAGAAACAGGTAGCGTAGCGTGTGACGAGATAGAGTTTCCAGCAGATGAAGCAACATAAACCAAGGCCCACTGGCACCAACAGATATTAGACCAGCTTGAGTGTTTTTCCTTTTAAACAACCTTAGTTTCCCACCTTTGTCCCAACACTTCCCACTTCTGCAGGTTGTAATGAGCTATTAGTGTTCATTCCTTGTTTTGCTTCTTACATAATGAACTATTTCAACTCGCACATCAGGTTTTTCTTCAGCACAGGGACATTTGCTCATCATCTATTTAAAAATTATTTTACATTTCTACTTTCAGACATTTGTAAATTGCCAGTGGTAAAGGTTAGAATCGAAGAGCCTGAACGTTGTCGTCGCCAGACCTGGCTGTCGGTCCTGGCTCCAGCCTTTCCACTTCATAGCAGATGGGGCAACTTATTTAACTCTGTGAAGCTCGGTGATCTCATCTATGAAGAAATGGTAGTAATCCCTCAGAGTTGTTGGAAAAAATCAAATTAAATTAAATAACATTTATAAAGCTTATAGCCCAAAACCTAGAATATAGTAAGTACACTTTAACTGTTAACACAAACTACAAGGTATTAAACTATCTAGAATCACTTTAAACAACTGAAAAAAATTAAACACAATTTGAGTATGCAAGCTAAAGCTAAAAATAAGCTTTTGCCCCAATGCTCTGACTCTCAGTTGGAGTCCATTTAGAGAAGTCTTGAATAGAAGCATTATCCCTTTCTTGCACAATGTAGGAGAGCAGCGTTCCTGGCTCTCAAAAATGCATCTTCCTAAGTGGTTTTCAAGCAAAATTTCTTATATGTGGGCATTCTGCAATCCCTCCTTTCCCTTCCTTTTTGTAAATAGTTTGAAACTTTTTTGTTAATTTAATATTTACTTTATTAAAAAATATTTTAGCTAAAATGATTAACTTGATTTAAACTTCCAACTGTTTTCCTGCCAAAAGACGTTAGGAATTTTCATTATTCACTTTGGGAATTTTGGGGCTGCTTTAGCTGGTTAAAGAACAGGGTACTAGAACTCCAACATTAACATATGGCTGTAAAACTTGCTTTAAATGAAAAAAGTTTAAGAATCCATGCAAAGATATACTGATTTAAATAAGTTCTTAATAATTAAGAGCCAACATGAAGTGTTATATTTTGAAGGCAGAAAGGAATCCGTTCTGAAAGGCATGAGGTTTTGTTGGCTGGCTATAGAATGTGAATGCTTATCTGTTGTTAAGTTTAGGTTTCTGTATTAATCTGGTATTTCCCAAAATGTAAGCTGAGATAAGGACTTGGGTAAAGACAGCTTAGAGACGGGGACATGAAACAAGGTATGAGAATGAGCAGCTAAGAGAGGAAAACAGAGAAATGCAACCCAAGGCTGTGTTGGCAAGCTAGCCACTTCTGAGTACACCTTGGATTTGAAGCCCACTGAGAATGCTCTGGGGAACTGTGTAAAACACACCTTAGAACTGCCCACCTGGAGGCTGGTAGTGGAGAGCACTTAAGCACTAGTCCCTTTTACTCAGTGGTCAGCAGTTACCCACAGGCTATTCCTCCTTAACTCTTCCAGGTTTGTACACGTGACATAATGGCTAGCCAGACTCCCACAGGAGTGCCACTGACAGCGAAGCAGGGCGCTGTCAGATTATACCTGTATGTAACTGTTAGCCATAGCAATGGCTAATCTCCTAGAGGAGATTAGGCAAAGCCAAAGAAGACTCCAGTGCAGTCCACCCCTTGTACTGGTCAAACCCAGGTGTACCCTGCTTAAGTCCAAGCTGCCACAGAGCCCTCAAGGTGGTGGCTGTCCTCAATCTGTAAAACTGTGTAATGTACAAAGGTTAGCAAATAAACCGCCTACTTATTAACTTTGTTAATTATTAATTATTAACAGTTAAGTGTTACTAATTAATAACATTCATAATTAATACTAATAATCATTCACTTTATTCACCTGCTACAGCCACTGCAATTAAAAGTCATCACCTCCCTCCTCTACTGTCTTCTCTAATTCTAGATTTCCTGATTTTGGCCAACACTTCATCAGGCCTAATTTCTTACACTGTGAGAAGAGCTAGAACTTGACCTCCAAGAGGTCACCGTCTTCAGTTGTGTCACTCTTGTTGAGCCATTGCTGCTGACAGCACCCATTTATAGTTATCACTGGGCATGGAATCACTAAGAGATGCCCAGTGAGTCTCCTAGGATCTTCCTTCCTTCTCCAGTTGCTCAGAGATCAAAATGTCTAGGTGGCAGTCATGTATTCAAGTTTATTTAAACTCTTACTGTATCCGTGGTAGAAGACCAACCTCTAAAACCAAGAATTAGGACTTTGAATTCAGAAAAAAAAAAAAGAATTACTGGGACAAGAAAGTCAAATTCTATACTTCTTCAGTATCTGAAAACACTTATTATTTGTACATTCCTGGTGTTGACCAAAGTAAGCTGGTGTCATACCACACACATTTTTGAAAGCTGCTATATCTAACAAGGAAGAGTATCCTCATTGCATATATGTAGACAATATTTGTATTATAAATATACAATAAGCCACCCTGATAATTATTCAGCCTAAAGACTTGCAACTCTCCTCCCAGCTCAATTGGCTAAAATCACTATTGGATTGACATCATGAACTAGAATACCAAGGGCACCTCTATTAGGATAAATGTCCTCGCTGGGAAAGCAGGTCATCCCCCACATGCCGTGGCTTTGTCAAAATGCCACCCAAAGGGGCCATCTTGGCACATTCTAAACCCTGAATATGCTTGGCCGAGAGACCCAAAGGCCCCTCAAATTATCCAGCACCCTCTGGTATGCAGACATGTGACTAATGAGGAGAAGGCCTAGGCTCCCCCAGGACTTGCTATATACCACGGGATGTTTATGCATGACAAACACACAGACGAAACTAAGAGGACTAGGTTTTGCTACTTCAGGACTACTCAGAATCTATAGTTAATCATCACGTTACTCCAAGAAGGGCATTTGGCAGGCAAAGTTCTCCAAACTCACTTTCTGGAGAACCTTGTGGGTCCAGTGTAGGGCTTGATGGCAAACAGGAGCTGCCTGTGCCCTGTCTTCCCCCACACAACCCTTAGCACACCCATTTCAACCTTTGTCTTCATACTAAATTGTTAAGTAATACAACCTTTGAATTTCAAGGGATTTTCTATAGATTAACAAATTTGCTTGAGCTAGCCTACAAATTCACCCTCTCAATTGAATGACTTGCTTTGAAATAAATTTCAAACTTGACAAGTGAATCAAATATTTTATTCAATTATTATCCTATGTTTTAATCTGATATACAGGGCATTTTTCCATTTCATGGAAAGTCCAGACACAATTTAACATGGTTAAATTCTGAAGAATTAGGTGTAATTGCATTGATAAGTTGGTGCCTTGGGCACTAAAGTAACCTGGAGTATGGAGAAGTAGCTCTTGGTGGCATGCATCTATGTATGTCTTTAGCATTTTCTAAATAATTAATTTGTTTAACAAATATGTATTAAGTACCATGATATGTTTGGCATGTCATGAAGATGAGAAAATCAAAGATAAATAAGGATATTTTCTTCCCAACAAATTGAAATTGAAATATCTCCAGAAACTCTCTCTCGTTGAAAATTATTTTTTTCTTCTACACACCTATATGATTTACCAAGCTAGCTAGCCTTCACTGTAATGACAGGAGTTTTAATCTCACCTAATGATATCCTTGATTAAACTTCAACACACAGAGAGATGTGCCTGAAACTTGTGACTTATCTATCAAATTTTGGTCTCTATCTCCAAATTTATGCTGTTAGTAATACTTCTTATAATAACCGTAACAATGGCACTAAGCTGTTACCTTCTCTGAAGACTCTCAGCTCTCCTGGCAAAGTTCATTTCTCTCTGGTTAAAAATTAAATAAAGAACATTTTTTTGAAAGGTCATTTTTTATTCTTACTCTGTTTTATCACATTTATTCTTTTGTTTTCTGATTACACGATACAAGCTCATTTTAAAAACTTTAAAGCTATAGAAAAACACAGTTAAAAAATAAAATGTTCTCTAATCTTAGTAGTTTGTTTCTCTCTCTCTGGTAGCACCCATCACTTTGAAGTGGATGTGACTAAATGTCTCTAATCCACTAGCTTCGGAGCTTCTCCTGAGAATAGCACATGTATTCAGCTCTGTGTCCCAGCCATAGAAAGTGTGTGATATGTGGACACCCACCACAATTTTGAATAAGTGAGTGAGTGAAAGTGTAATCATAAACAATGACACTGCTATTGCAAATTTTTTACTTCAAATTGTAATCTTACATTTCATCAGTATGCATGCACTATATAAGTATAATGAAGCTTTATAACAATTAAATTTTCTGCAGCAAATTTACCATGGGAACTGAGTTTAGCATCTTGGCACACTTGATACTCCCTAATAGCACAAAAGTGATCTAAAACGGTTATCAATATCTTAAAACTTTGGCAGAATTTGAAAAATAAAATTAAATAATATTTGAGGTTGGGATTATTCAGTTGGATAATTGTTATTCATTTTCTGGAGAAGGAAAACATAAAATAAGATTGTGTACGTGACAAGTGAATTTCACATGAATTTACTTGATGACCTTTGAATTCTAGAGAGGACGAAAAATAAAATTCAACACAAAAACCTTTGCCATTCCACATAAAATATTTTAAAAGAGTGATCTTTTTGTCTAAAGAGTGATTTGAATTGTAACACTTGACAGAAATCGAGGCAGCATTTTCTACTTTCTTTCCATCTGGTTTAACAAAAAAAGAAAAACCCTAATTGTCAAATTAAGCAAGGAGTTGACCATACACAAAATTTGTGGTTGAAAGTACATTGTTCAGGCTCCACACAGCCTGAAGGTGACCCAGATGAAACCTCCCCCACAAAACTGTGACAGAATTGGGAAGGAAAACATTTTGGTGCAAACGTTTTCTTTCAACATTTTATCTCACAATGAAATTCTATTTCCCCTTTGTGAATTCTTACATATTTCAGTGTGTAGTTTTTCTTTTCTGGTACAATATAGTTTGAGTGGTAAGAGAATCTTTCTCCACATAAACATTCTCAAAGTGTTTGAAAAAAAGAGCACTGGCAATGACAAAGAAGTTACAGACTTCAACTGCAGAATTGTAGTGTAAGCAAATCATTGCCATAAAAGACTTAGAAGACATGACTTGCTTATATATCTCTAACTCCTTTCTTCCAAGAATTTCTAAGCATTTAATAGGCACCATGATAGTTTGTAATTTTTCTCACCAAACAGTACTTTCAAAGTAGTCACATTATGTGGAGCCCTGCACTGCTCATCATTTTGAAGTCTGGAGCTAAAACGATAATCGGCTCAACGCACACATGGACACCTAAGGTAATGTAGACATTTCTGAGTTCACTTTTAAGAAGGAAGCTGAATGCCAAGATGCTAAACTCAGTGCCCACGATAAACTTGTTCCAGAATTTTTTTGTTAAGAGTTCAGTTTCATACCTCACCTAGAACTAACCGATGAATGGAAAAGAGATAGGGAATTGCTGATGTTGAGAGAGGTAAGAAGATTTAAAGGTAGTTAACACATTATACAGATGGTCATTTGCATGCTGAGCCATCTAATCTTGAATTGGCTCAGACATGCTGCAGCACATTTTCTACAAATCTAAGGTTTCGGTTATTGGAAAGAACCCAACAATCTAATCCTAACACAGTGTCATGTTTCACTGCTGAATAAGTCAATGCACAACATAGAATTAAGAGACTCATTAATTATATGGTCATAAACTTTAGAGTGAAAAAGGCAAATTGGATATTTTGGAGTAATTAACGGCTTTGGGGGATGAACAGTCAATTTAAGGTGATTAACCAAATGAAAAGAAAAACTCACCTAGATTCTTTGGCAAAAAATCACAGGGCCCATGACAAGGATGACTACTTGTGTTGGCCACTTTTAATTCATATTTTTGGCTGGGCTTTAAAAGATAGTCTTTAAAAGTCAAAAAAAAATTGTACGATTGCTAGTTTATATCAGCACTGTGAGGAACACACCTGATGTTTGTCAGAAACAGCTCTGAGTGGACCAGCTTAGCAGGTCTTTTTTTGAAATAGCTTTCTGCTCTCCATTTAATACGTTCCCTCAGCCTGACCTAGTAATACTATTATAAACAAATACAGAAAAGGAAAGGCCAAAGGGAGAGGTTTTGTAGTGGTGATTTTCTAGTTAAGAGACAGGATTCTAGAATTTAAGTTTAAAGGTCATGGATAACAGCCCAAGATGTCATAGTTGAAGAGAAATCTATACACGTAAGTGTGGTGTCGGTTACTTAAGACATCTCCTAGACTGTGAGGCAACTTATGTCAAGGCTTATTCATAAAACAAGGTCAATGTTCTAAAAAGTCAGCAACTGGCTAACTCTGCAATCAATCTTTACCATGACAATTCTTAAATTAATATAGTCCCAAATACTGGTCTACAAATCTAAAATAATTCCTGGTTTCACATCACTGGAAAAATATGTTTCAAAACATGAGCATTATAATAGCAAGTTAAGAGGTTGTTGTGCACTTTTTAAAGAGAGAATATAATTAAAGATGAATCCTGAAAAATGTTCTTAGTACAGACTCAAAAATCAAACCAACTCATAGCTAATCTGAAAAAGCATTCATAAAACATACATCTGCATTGAAAAGCAGAGCTCTAGCTGTTTCTTCAACAGCAACAGTAGGTCTTCAGCTGCAGCAAATGCTTTCTTTTTATTTTTTTTCCAAAGGAATGATGTTAAGATCAAAATCAATTATCTTAAGTCAAATATTTACTTTCCAAGAATATTACCTGTCAGTTATGCCTCAGTTTTTCCAGCAGAGACTGGAGCCAAGGTCCCTGCCACTTGGTATTTAAATGAACGGTCCCAGGACAATTCCCCTGATGTGCAGGTGTGCCATAGTGCATGGGTCGCCTCTGGAATCCAGCTCAACATTTGAACAAGGACAGAAATTAGCTTGCCCTTGCCCTCTTGAGAGGAAACCTGTGTCAGAAAATATCAGCCATTTCTCCAAGCCAAAACGGACCAAGCCCAAAACTTTGTCAGGTGGCTTCTTATATTCTGGAATGTACTAAACTTGAGCATCTCACCACCACCGGTGCTGTACAGGGAGATTTGGAGGAAGCAGGCATGTCTAAGGAGCCAGTCCACAGGGACACATGACTAGAAATATCAGAAGGACTTCATTAGCGCAATACGTCACATGTAACACAGTCCACATGCCTGGATCCCCCAAGGATTGTGTTATATACATGTTCTAGTGAACCTCAAAAAATAGATAAGCAATGCAGTGATTTATCCTAACAGGAGATAGATCCACTTTCACATGGAAAATCTGAGTTAAATGACCTTTGGGAAGGTTAGATACATTCAGAGTAAAAGCATATTTTGAATATGACATTACAGAAATAAAGGGAATTTTATGTTGTATCAACCATCTTTTTGAGATATGATAGCAACACTATTTGGACTAAGCTGCAGGCAAAGTTATGAGTGCTGGGTCTTTAATTTAGAATTGAAGCATGTGAGAGCTGAAAAAACTCTTAGAAGTTCTCTGGACCAGTGATTCCCAAACCTCCTAGTGCTTAAAAATAGTTTAGGGAACTTGACAATGCAGATTGCCAGGCCCCAACCCCAAGATGTCGACTCTGGGAATCTGCTCTGAAATGGGTGCTACTCTGCGGAATACAACTGTAGAAACACTATTTAGTCCAATCCCTGAGGTCTACACAAGGGGATGCTGAGGACTAGAGAAAGTAAATGCACGCTCAAGGTAACACAGTGAAATACTGTCAGATCTACGTACTCCCTTCATCTGGAGCAAATCACTTGGAGGCTGACACTTTAAGATGTTAGGAAAGCAGCACGCACAACTGCCCTTGACTGCCCACTGTTATCAAAATGGCTACTGCTTTTGTTAAGAGCAAAGGCAGTTAGATGCTACCCTTAGTTATGTGCAAAAATATGTTGTGGGGAGCATTTAAGTGACTTTTCTCTCATAAAAGTATAAATAGATATAAATAGATGATATAGATAGACATAGACATGGACAGATACAGATATAGATGTAGATATATAGATATAGATATAGACATAGGCACAGGCACAAGCACAAGCACAGACACAGACACAGACAGACATAAACTAGGCATAGACATAGACATTGATATTGACATAGACTAGGCATAGACATAGATATAGATATAGATGTAGAGAGAGACAGAGAGATAGACATGGACATGAACATGGACATAAACATAGATATAGACATAAATGGCTATGGATATAGGCATAGGCATAGACATCGATATAGATATAGATGGATATAGATATAGACACGGACACAGACATGGACACAGACACAGACACAGACATAAACATAAATACAGATATAGATATGGATATAGATATAGATGTAGATATACACATAGATATACTTATGGTATTCAAGAGAACTAGGTTCAAGTCCTTCTCCCTTAGCAATGAGTTTTTTTTAGAAAACTAAGTCACTCTGATGACTTTTACTTTGCACATCTTTAATGATGAAGCTGGGCTAAGAGTTGTCTAACATCCCTTCTAGACCTCAAATTGTGCATTTTACCACAGGCAGAAATATCCAGCTTCCTTCTTCCATGTTAGCCACCTAATTGTCTTATGGATAATGATAATTGCACTCACAGTTAACAGTTAATGAGCACTAAGTGCCAGATAATATCCTAAGCATTTTACATAATTGTTTGTATTTAATCCTTACAACAACGTAATATCACTATTCCCATTTTTCAGATGTGGAAACAGACGTGCAGAAAAGTAACTTTCTTATAATCATATAAATAACCAGTTAGTAGTAGAGCTAAGAAGATAAGGAAAGAAACAAAAAAGAAAGCAAAGTCTTAAGGTGGCACACTATATGTGAAACGGTAATCTTTTCTCAGGATTTTATTTTACCCTTTTCCTTTCTCCACCTAAAACAGAATTATATAAGCTCATTACTTAAGAGAATGAATATGACAGAAAGGGGAGTCTTTTTCTTCCTTTTATCTTTCAATTGCCTAGGCTTTTAGAGGAGCTGAAAGAAATCTCCCCATAAATGATTTGGGAGAAAACATTAAGAGTGAAGTTTGTGGGCAGCCCCCTCACTGTGAGAGGCAGTGACTACCTTTGGAATATGGTATGGTTTTGTGCTTGCATTTGTGTACTTCTATCATTTTGGTGTCATATATGTATAGAGAGAATAATCAGAGATCTATTAAATACAAACAATAACATTGACCATTAAATACTAACAGCTAGCCGGGCTTGGTGGCTCAGCCTGTAATCCCACACCTTTGGGAGGCTGAGGTGAGTGAATTGCCTGAGCCCGCGGGTTCGAGACCCGCCTGGGCAGGTGAGACCTCATCTCTACAATAAAATCAAAAAATTAGCCGGGTGTGGTAGCACGCACCTGTAATTCCGGCTACTCGGAAGGCTGAGGCAGAAGGATCACTGGAGCCCAGCAGGTTGAGGCTGCGGTGGCCGGGAGCGGCCACTGCACTCCAGTCTGGGTGACAGAGTGAGACTCCAACTCAAAAAAATATATATATATACTAACAGCTGCCTCTGTAGGAGTTAAAAACTCTCCCTACAAGCTCAAACATTAAGATGATGCTTCTGTTTCCAGCCATGGGTACTCTGACTCCTGCATTAAAACACTTAAAATCAAGCAACCTTAATTTGTGAATTAGAAGGGGGTATTGTAAGGAGATAGAAAATATGGGGATATGGAGTAGGAAAGGTCTAATTTGAGGCTTCACACTGAATGTTGTGCATTAGACCTAAGGGATCTCTGGACTTAGAAACACTGCCTGTGGTGTGAAACACTTAGTTTGAATGATATTTATCACTGGTTTCTGATAAAAGATGGTACCGTTTCCAACCAGCAAAGTAAAGTTATTCACAGGTAACAATTCCCAATGGCTTTTCTATTTTATTTAAAATGTCTTAATGATTAAAAAAAAATGTTGAGACTTTCGTTTCCAACAAAATTGGAGTAAAAGAAAATGAATTTGCCTTTCAGTCTTGAATAGTCATAAAACAAAACAAAAGATACAAAACAATAAGTTTTAAAACATTAGACACCAGTCAAGGAAAGAGAATGGCCATTGAGTCACCGAAAGAGAAAATTAATTCTTTTATTGCTCCTGTTTTCTGCCTAGAGAGAGCTTTCAAGAACCTGGAAGACTCCTTGAGTTGAGAAGGATCTGGGAGTGCAGGGAGACTAAGGAAGCTGGAGATTGCATAGCAGAACACTAGGAATGAGAGAATTGCACAGACAGATAACTCTGGAGATCTGTAGAGGATGCCCTTCAAGTATGCATTGCATACGCAGTGAGGAATCTACCCAAGGCTGAAGAAGGAACCACTCAAAAGGATGATAAGGAATTGAACCTGACATTTCTATAGGACTTGAAATGGTGTCTTTTCTCACTAACCGGACTGTAAAACTTCAAGATTCCTGAGATAGAATTCTCAGAAGGGTTTGCCTCCATAGTGGTGAATAATTAAGCCTAGATAAAATATAACTGTGGACCCAATTAACAAATCTTAAAAACAAGTCCTGGAAGGATCAAACTATTTCCAAATAACTTAACTGTGTCCCAGACCAAAACTCAAAAATACTTAGAGGAACACCAAAGTTTTTAGCCCTTAACAAGGTAAAATTTAAAACATCAGCCATTCATTTAAAAATTACCAGGCAAAGAAGCAGAAAAATATAACCTATAAGAGAAGAAAAAGCAGTCACTGGAAACTGACTCAGAACTGACATAGATATTATAAGCATTCAGGGACATGAAAACAATTATTAAAAGTGTATTCCATATGTTCAAAATTTTAGTAGAGATGTGAGATTTTAAAAGGAAAAAAACCAATGGTCTGGAGATGGAAACTACAATGCCTGAGATGAAAAATACCCTGGATTGAATGGGATTAATGGCAGGTAAAATATTGAAAAATAAAAGATTAGCAAGTTTGAAGACACAGAAACTTTCCAAAATGAAACATAGACATAAAAATAATTTTTTAATGAAATAAGGGAGACAGAAAAAATATTTGAAGAAATAATGTCCAAAATTTTTCAAATTTGGTAAAAATTATAAACCACAAATTCAATAAGTTCAATGAATCCCATGTAAAACAAACATAAAGAAAACTTCAGCAAAGGCATATCACAATCAAGTTGCTCAAAACCAGTTTTGAAGAAAAAAATCTTAACAATAACCAGAAAACAAAAGATAAACAAAGATAAGAATGACAGCAGCTTTATAAAAAACCATGTGAGAATTCAGTGGAGTCATATCTCTAAAGTCCTGAGAAGAGGATAAACAAAACAAACTGTCAATCTAGAATTCTAGGCACTGTAGAAATATTTTGCAAAAAGAAGGCAGCTAAAGATTTTTTAGGCCTACAAAAGCTGAAAAACTTACAGTAGGAGAAATAGTAAAGATTGTCCTTTAGACAGAATAAAATAATTCCAGTTGGAAATACATATATACACAAAAAAATGAAGAACAACTGAAAATGGTAACTACATAGGTAAATTTATAAGATTTCAATCATATTATTTAATACTCTTTAAAAATACATGCTGTTTATTCAAAAGAATAAAATGTATGAGGATTATAATATTTGTGAAAATAAAATATATGACAAAAATATCACAAATCCAGGATGGGAAAGAAAAAGTATACTATTTCAAGATTCTTATACAATATGTGAAATGATATAATATCATTTGAAGGTAAACTCACTGAACTCAAAGGGTATAATATAAACCCTAAAGCCATTACCAAATTTACAAAAGAAATGAGTTGTAGCTAATAAACAAAAAAAAGGAGATAAAGTCATAAAAAATGTTCAATTAGCCCAAAAGAAGGCAGAAAAAGAAGAAAAGAAGAGTAAATATCAGATGGGATAAAAAGAAAGTATAATCAAAGTATATATTTTAAATACATGCTGCGTATTGTATTTATACTTCAAAGAAACACAAAAAAATAATAACTTGCAAGTTATTTCTACTATGAACACAGCTTGATTCATCAGTTGGAAAGAAAATTATGAAGGGTTGAACTGTGTCATCCCCACCCTCCCCCACTAAAATTCATATGTTGAAATCCTAACCTCCTAGATCTCATAATGTAACCTTATTTAGAGACAGAGTCTTTACAGAAATAATCTAGTTTAAATTATGTTATTAGAATGACCCCTAATCCTCTATGATCAATGTCCTTATAAAAATGAGAACATTGGCTATAGGCAACCTCTTAATTTGTTCTGGCTGCCATAACAAAATACTGTAGACTAGGTGACTTAAAGAACAGAAATTTACTTCCCAAGTTCTAGAGACTAAGAAAACCAAAATCAAGGTGCCAATAAGGTAACTTCATTCTGAGGTGGCCTGTTATCTTGATTTGGTTGTGTCTGCCATCTTGCCCTATGCACACACAATTTATTTATGCACATGTGGGAGAAAGAGAGAGTTCTCAGGTGTCTGTTCTCGCCAGGGCACTAATCCCATCAGACCAAAGCCTCATACCCTCATGACTTCATCTAATTCTAACTACCTCCCAATACCCTGTCTCCAAATGTCTTCACATTGGAGGTTACTACTTCAATATATGAATCTGGGTGGGGGGGCACAGCTATTCCATTAATAGTAGGCACACATACAGTTCATACCCTGTGAACATGAAAACATTCACCTACAAGCCAAGGAGAAAGGTCTGGAACACAGCCTTCTCTCATAGCCCTCTGAAGAGGTCAATCCTGCCAACGCCTAGATTTTGGATTCTTGCCTCCAGAACTGTGAGACAATAAATTTGTGATGTGTAAATTACCCATTTTATGGTACTTTGATACTGCAGCATTACAAAAATAATACAGAAATATAACTGATAAGAAAACTTTTAAAAACTTGACTGAATCACCAGGAATCCAGGAATAACACATAGTTCTTAACTTCGTCCTTACTTGGTACAAACAAAAACACATACCTGATCCAAACATATCCGAAGTAGCCTCTTCTGAAGTAAGAACTCTCCCAGTATTCAACTCTGGCAGGGAAAGCAATCAACTAGGAAAGATGTTGTTCTTTTCTTTTCTTTTTTGAGTTGGAGTCTCTCTCTGTCACCCAGACTGGAGTGCAGTGGCCGCTCCCGGCCACCGCAGCCTTGACCTGCTGGGCTCCGGCAATCCTTCCGCCTCAGCCTTCCGAGTAGCCGGAATTACAGGCACGTGCTACCACACCCGGATAATTTTTTGATTTATTGTAGAGATGAGGTCTCGCCTGCCCAGGCAGATCTCGAACCCGCGGGCTCAGGCAATCCACTCACCTCAGCCTCCCAAAGGCGCGGGATTACAGGCTGAGCCACCGAGGCCGGCTTGTTCTTTTCTTTAATTCTTAAAGGAAGTTAATTTGATTCTTTATTCCTTATTCATCTCCAAATAACTCACAAAAACTACTGCTAGCTACAATCATACATACCTATGGTATCAGTACAGACATGTAACAAAAGTTTGATAGAACTCTTATATTCTTTTCAAATCCCCCTTTCTGGAACAGGTACAATACTCACATCTGTAATCCCAGTACTTTGGGAGGTAGAGGCAAGAGAATGACTTGAGGCCAGGAGTCTGAGACTAGTTTGGGTCACATAGTGAGATCCTATCTCTACAAAAAAATAAATATTTTTTAGAAACCCTTTCTAAGTTTAGAAAAGTAAACTCAACTCTTAAATTCAAGATAAAAGTATGTACACATTATACTTTATATTAAACCAACTAAACTTAACAAATAGTAGAGTTACTATCTAATGACTTGAAGACTATCATCAGATTGAAATTATCTACCTAAGATTAAAAATCTGTATTTCAGACGGGCTCGGTGGCTCAGCCTGTAATCCCACGCCTTTGGGAGGCTGAGGTGAGTGAATTGCCTGAGCCTGCAGGTTTGAGACCCGCCTGGGCAGCGAGACCTCATCTCTACAATAAATCAAAAACTAGCCAGGTGTAGTAGTTCCAGCTACTTGGAAGCCTGAGGCGGAAGGATCGCTGGAGCCTAGCAGGTCGAGGCTGTGGTGGCTGGGAGCGGCCCCTGCACTCCAGTCTGGGTGACAGAGTGAGACTCCAACTCAAAAAAAAAATCTGTATTTCAAAAAGAACTTCTGAATACATAGCTCTAATAAGTCATTAAAAACAATCACATTAGAGAAGACTCAGATTTTTTTTCCTAAAAGCTGTTGGGATGATAGTCTCCAACTCTATCCAATTTGATATAAAGTCCATGATTTTTTTCTTCTTTGTGACTGCATACTACTCCATTGTGTATATGTACCACATTTTCTTTATCCAGTCCACTTTTGATGGACAGTAGGGTTGGTTTCATGTTTTTAACATCGCGAATAGTGTGGCAATAAACATGCGTGTATAAGTGTCTTTTTGGTAGAATTATTTATGTTGCTCTGAGTATATTCTCAGGAGTGGGATTGCTGGATCATATGGAAGGCAAATTTTTAGTTTATTTAGGAGTTGCCACATTGTTTTCCGTAGAGATTGAACTAGTTTGCATTCCCACAGGGTACAAGCATTCTATTTTCACTGCACCCACGCCAGTATGTGTTGTTGTCTTTTAACTTATTAGTGATAGCCATCCTTACTGGAGTTAGGCAGCATTTCATTGCAGTTTTGATTTTCATTTATCTGATGATTAGTAAGGCTGAGCATTTTTTCATGTATCTGTTGGCTGCTTGTATGCCATCTTCTGAGAAGTGTCTGTTCATGTCCTTTGCCCACTTTTTAATGGGGCTGTTTTTCTTTTCCTTTCACTCTGAGTTCCTTGTATATCCTTGATGCTAGGCTTTTGTCAGATGCATAATTTGCAAACATTTTTTCCCATTCTTTGGGTTGTCTCTTTACTCTCTTGATGGTTTCTTTTGCTGTACAAAAGCTTTTCCATTTGATAAAGTCACATTTGTCTATCAGCTTTGATGGCAGTTGCTGTTGGGGATTTGGTCAAGAATGTGTTGGCTACTTCGAAGTGCATAAGGGTACTTTCTGCTTTCTTCTAGAATTCTTATAGTTTGGGATTTTATGTTTAGGACTTTGATCCATTTTGAGTTGATTTTGGGGAGAGATCAACAGTTACTGGGTACTGCTAGCGGAGGAAAAGAGAAAGGAAGGTGGGAGACACGTGATAATACAAAGGATACCAAGTCCACTATCAGGGGAAGGAGGGCCAGTTGGAAGCCCAAACTTCAACTGCATGTAGCCTACCTATGTAGTTAATCCTCACTTGTACCTCACAGTTCTATAATAAAAATAAAATTAAGTAAAAACTGTTAGAGTGTTGTGTTGTATTTATAACCAAACTCTTTGGTAAAGAAAAAACTTCTTGTTTACATTTTTTTCCTGTTTGTCTAAGAAAAATTGTGCTCCTTGCCAATAAAATAGAATTCAAAAGTCTTCAAGCAGTACATCTGGTAGGGGAAAATAGATGTACAGATGCTCTTGGGAAAAGTCCAGATTGTACAAAAAAAGAAAAGGAAAGGTATACCATGATAAATTTTTTGCATGAGTTCAGTATCTTATACATAGAAGGCACTTTCTATTACTTAAATCTTTCATTATAAAAGGTTGCATGAAGGAAGGGTATTTTTATTTCAAACTAAATAAGTTGAATGAGAACAAAGGGCTTTCTTCTTTGACAGCACTTCATATTTAGTACCGGACATAACCCTTTCAAATGTATCCTATCCTCTGGTTTTGTAACAAATCTTATGAGATAGGCAAGATTAGGCCAAATCTACAGGGAAAAAAAGAAAGAAAGAAACACACTCAGAAAGATTATATAGTTGGGAAGATCACCTAGCTAGGAAATGGCGAAGTTAGACTCAAACTCAGGTTTCTAATTCCACATCCAGTCCCTTTCACTCTTTCCAGGCCATACGAAAGCCTATCTCTCACACCACATCTTTCAGAGTAGTTTGTCAACTGGGTTTATGTTACAATAAAATATAACTTTCCTGCATGAGCCCTTGATCTTGAACTGTTGTAATTGATCAAGGCCTATTTGTTGCCAGAGTACAAATGGAGGCAAATAATATACTTTGATCTCATTACACAGGATCTGTTTCCAAGCTTCGATTCCTGTAGCATATACTTGCTAAATGTCATTAATATTAAAGTAGCAGAAAAACATTTTGCTCCATTTATTTTCTTGCTCAGCTAAAATGGCCAAGAAGAAGCAACTGAATTATATCGTTGAATCTGTATTTATAAATGTTATCATCAGGAAATTGTTAGATTTGATGTTATCATTTCTGTAATTACAAAAGAAATATCCATTCCACTGGAAGTTACCACAATATGGGAGTAATTGCTATGCTCTTACAGTATAGTTGCACGATACGGTTATTCTTGTCATACAAACTATAAATTATGCACTAAACATAATATAATTTATAATGAAAAAGTTAACATAACTTAAAGTAGCTACCAAACTGGAGTGGAGCTCTGTGGTTGTTGCAGTGTAATTACATAATTATTTGAGCCTCACAAACTTAGAAATTACAAAGTACTTATGAAAAGTATTACCCACGAGAAGCTAAATAGAACTTAAAATAGTTACTAGCCCAATTTGGAGAATGGTTTTGTTGTGCTAAATGGCAAGTCCATCATTATCTTTTTCTGAGGTAACAGCTAATGTTTTTAACAAATGCTTCTCATTTGTCTTTATTCATACGATCCTGGACTCTTAAAGTCAGAAGAAAACATTTAAATCAATTATCTTCCCAAACTATGAGCCTCTTCTGCAGCATTCAAGACAACTAGTTATTGGACTTTTTCTTGAACCAAGGCAACCCAGAAGTGCAGAAATTAATAAGGCAGGTTAATTGGTTAGTATTGTTTAGTTGTATGGGATAGGCAACCCAACTCCCACTGACTTAAGAGAAAAGAAACATATAAGCGCAGTAATTGAAAAGCCCAAGATCACTGACTCTGTACCTGGTTTGGTCTAGGTGTTAAAATGATATAAGAATTCAATTATTTAAAACATATCTACTCGAGTGTCTCAGTTGGCTCTGTTCTCAGGCCCTCGCCTTGTAGGGGCAAGATGTTTATCAGAAGATTCACATATAGCCTACCAGCTTAGTAATTTCAGTGAAGAGAACTTCTCTTTCCCAGTAGTTCTATGAAAGACATGGGATATTCTAATTAGAATTTTCTTCTGTATCATATGCCCATCCCGGATCCAGTCCCTAAAATACAGGTATTTTCGTGCCTCAGAACTAGCAGAGTGGGGTCATTACCAAAGGAATACTGTGGCACTGTTAATGAAAGAAGAATGAATGCTAAGCAGAGAAACAAAACAGATGTCCACAACAGGCAAGATTTATTTTCCTTCCTCTAACAAAGCTAGTTCTCTTCTTTCCCTTTTACAATGAAGAACCTCTAGGAGATGAGTTCTAGTGAAAATAAACTGGATCCAGTCAACAAATTGCTCCAAGCTGGAAACTGACATCCTTAGTGCTGGCATTTACCATGAACTCAACCAGAAGGGTAATTACAAGTTTACAGAAGCTCTTTTATTTGTCATCCAAAATGCAGTTACTGTGGACATAGTGTTCTTTAGCCTCAATCCACAGAGCACTGATTCACCAGCAACAATCTTTCAAGAGTATTTAAATGTTTCTCCTGCCCTCTTTTTGAATAGTAGCCATACGTGACTCAGACTCTGCTGACACCATTCATTGTCCACAGAACACTCTGGTGAACCACAAAGCCCTGCTATACATCCTGACGGTGTTGGCATCACAGGGCTGGGGACCAAAGAACATCTTAGACGCATGTGAGTGAAGGCATAAGTTGTGTGGTGCTGGACATCTTGCCACTCTAGCTCTCAGGTGTAGCAGGCATCTGTTATTTTTTCTAGCTGCCAAGCATCTAAACCTGATTGTCAATGGGCAGTTACCCACTTTATTGGTTTTGGTGGGAGATATAGACATCTGACATCATAGAAGCCCAAAATGTCTCCAACTCACTTTCCCAGGCATCTTCCATGGTCATGTGTGGGCATATGACTTAGGTTCCACCTATCAAATACACCTATTCTGGTCTTTGAATAGGGGACCAAAGAAGCAAAGAAGCAGGGATTGAGAAAAATCTCTTCTGACAGTGAAGGCCATTGCTATGAGATCAAGTTCTTGGGGGCAAAAGCAGAGCAGTGCTAGCAGCTGTGTCCACTGTCTGGGTCAATTGCATCACAGCTTAAATGTAAGCCCAGGGTACAGGGAGAGCAGCTCCTGGCCATCCTCCCTAAATCCCTGTTTGCAGTGCAATTTTGGTAATGTTCCTGGCTGCAGCATCTCTGTGTCCAGTTGTTCAGCACTGTCAATATTTCTATGGACTCCCTATTATCTGCTTTTTTCTCTTTCTTAAGTAATTCAAAATCAGTGTCTGTTGCTTGCCTTCTAAAACACAGGGTGATATAAAATTTCTCATCTCATGCAGTCTCAGGGTTGGATATGCTGTCTAGAAATATTTTCCAGTATAGTAGTTAAGGGATGAACTGCAATTCTGTCTCTGTCACATAATCCTACGATTTTACTTAAGATACATAACTGCTCTCATTCATAGCCTTCTTAGCTGTAAAAGGGAGATAATGGTATACAATTTCTAAGATTCCAACAAGGAAAGTACTTGGAATATCTGTGGAACATAACATTTTGTAGAGACTGGGTCTTGCTATGTTGCCCAGGCAGGTCTCAAACTCCTGTCCTCAAAATATCCTCCAGTCTTGGCCTCTCAAGACTGGGATTATAGGCATAAGCCACCCAGTGCCTCACCTAAGAATTCTTAGTAGTGCTCTGGCATGGCTTCTGACTTACAAAGGTATTTACTACCATTTACTACCATAAGAGGAATCAAATAAGGAATTTGTATTTAAAAATTAAAAATCTGCCATCAAGAACATTTAAGCAATTTAGAAATGTATAATGTTCTAATCTATTTAAATAAGTTTATTAACAGTAGTGGCCTTGGGAAAGCGTCGGGGAGAAGCTCAGCTTGGGAGGAGACTTGGGTGGGTTTCGTAAGTATCTCCCGAGAGGGTGAGTGCTGTCTCTATTTAACAAGATCTGGATTATGATTCCCATGGTGAATGACAGGGTGACTGTCTGGTGAGATATTGGTGTGAGGGTCTGGGGACAGAAGAGATTGACTTGTGAATCCTGAGAGACAAGGGGCCTTGCGAGAGAGAAGGTAGCTAGAAAACAACTAGGCAGACAGGATGGGTCCAAAGTAAAAAACTGGGAGGAGACGTCTGGTAAACAACATCAGCAGACGGTAAACAGTTCAGACAGACGGGGCAGGTCCCCGGGTAACAACGTAACAGACTTCCTGTGCTGAGACTGAAAAACAACCAATCAGCTCACAGATAGTGCTAGCCAATCAGCTCAATCTTAGGGCTATATAAGCACTAGGTTTCCACCCCAAATGGGCAACACCATCTGGCACCCTCCCACCGCAGGAACTTTTCTGTCCTCTCAGTAAATCCTGCTTTCTCAACTTTCTGGCTGTCTGTGTCCCTCATTCCTCCTGGACACACTAGACAGGAACCCTGATCTGAATTGCTGCAGAAGAGCCATGCACCCTGCAGTCTAACTTACCAGCTGATGAAGCCAGCTGAACCAGGAAAGCTGCCGGCAGAAGGCGAGACTCAGAAGCTGAGATGCTTCTGGAGGTTGCAACACCCTCAGGGCTTAACTTGCCAGCCCATTAGAGCCAACATTCCTGGCACTAGGTTTGCCAGTCCATCAAGCCGACCCTCTCTGGGGCTCTGCTACTGACCCATTGAGCTGACACTTTGGAAGCCCAGGCTCACCTGAAAAATCTGTATCACTTGCAACTGAGTGGAAGGAAATGTAAGGCCACAATGGTGCCTGGGCTTCCCCACACGAGAGGAGTGAACTTTCAATCACACCTTCACCCTCCTAAAACTTGGTGATTGACTCCTGTTTTGCTGTGGAATTTTACTGAGAAACCAAAAACGTATGTGCTTATTTTCTTTTTGGACTATAATTATTGCAGAAAACTCTCCCCCAACTCTAGCAGGCTTACACCTCCAATACTCATGCAACCGCACCAGAAATTGGAGATGACATTCATGGTAGAAGGATTGAGAAGGAAGAGAGAGGAAAGGAGTCCATGTTACTAAGTTAATAACCAGAAGAACATCTAAAATAGGGGCAGCTCCCTTACAATCCCACATACTATTTCTTAAACAGAGTCATTCTGTGGTTTGTAATCAAGTGTCTGAATTCTGAATTTATAGGCCCCAAGATGGTAAGTGTGGTTATGTGGTATTTAGCAATTTTGTGTGGTGCTGTGCTAAATATGGAAAAGTCAGAAAAGTATTTTGGTGCTTTTCCTTTGAGTCTACTCTGGAAATTGGGTTGGATGGCAGCTTTAAAAAAAAGCCACTGCCTGGCAAGGGGCATTTGGGTTTATCTGCTTAGGAGCATTGATTTTGTTTGAGAACTATCTCCTTAGAATGTGTCTAAATTAACTTCTTTTTCCTCGTGAAATTGCATTCATTTCTAAAAATCTTGAGATAAACATGGAGATGAATTTTTGCTCAACGTGAACAAAAAGGATGTCCTAACGGTTACAATCTGCTCAAGAGAAAGTCCTGGGTTGGGGACCCGGGTGGGAAAGAGGTCAGAGATGAGCGCTCTTCGTCATTTCTGGAGGTTTTAAGCAATAGGCTGGTCATAGCAAGGTCAGTTTATTCAGGACATTCCAGGTAATTAGCTTCATAGAGCATTGCCAAGTTTTCATTCCCTCTCTTCTTCTAGCCATAACTCCTGAGAACAACTGCAATATTGGACAGGTAAAGAGTGATACAAATAACCTAATATTAAGCAATGTTAAATCTGTGCTTGTGATGTGAAGTTCACAACTACCCTTCTCCTTGCCCTGCCCCCAAAGCTCCTGCTCTCAACACTGCTCATTGCTTGCACTGAGGATGGTAGAGAAGTTAGAATTTCTTCCACTGGAGGTTTCTTGTTTCTGTGGTTGCTGTCTTCCCCAGGCCCTGTCCCTTTGGCTCCAGAGGCCCTCGAGGAACTGCTGCCTGTCCTCAGTCTCCTCCTGTCCATCTTTCCCGGATTATTAGTAGAGCACTCTCATTCTCAAGGGGATGAGGGTTTATGTGCTTTCTTTCCTCTCTCACGATCACCATTTTCTTTTCCTGTGACCTCTATCACATCTACTTTGTTGGTCAGACAGTCCTTCTGGTCTCCCCTCTGCTCTCTGCATTCAGCCTCCTCCCATTGCCCTTCTCCATGGCACACATGGAGAAGTGGGTCCAATAACCCACTGGTTGAATATCTGCCACATCATGCAACTTAGCATTTCAAGTGCTGTGAGTGAGGTATGTGCAAAAGAAGGTGAGAAAATAATTTTGGGGGCCTAGACAGACCCAGGCAGATTTCACTGAAGAGCAAGAACACTACAAAGAAGGTAGAGAAAGGAATTTTGTGCAGAAGGAATGAAAAAATCAAAGGCATGAGAACACAAGTATCTAGGAAAGAAGGTTCACTATAAGTGACACATTGAATGTGTGGTAGAGAATAGCTGGAGATGAAACTGGGGAGGGAAATTGTGGCCAAACTATAAGGATCTAAATAGACCAGGCTCTGGAGGTCACATTCATCCCATTGGCAAGGGGGCCTGTTAGACATGGCAGGGGCATGATGCAGAGCTACGCTTTACAGATGAAGGTTTGAGCACTGTGGGAGCAAATTATAAAGAAGAGTCTAGAGCCAGGGAAATTAGTCCAGAGGTATTTGAGAGATCCAAGCTAGAAGGAGGAGGACTTCAATTACGGGTGACAAGGGGAAAAGAGGAGGGGACTGAATCAAGAGACATTTCAGAGGAGAGTTACAGAATGGGATGATTAAATTGAAGTCAAAGATGATTCTGAGATGACATTTTGAATTCCTGCCTTAAATAGGTAAATACAGGGGGTGCCAAAAATGTATACACATTTTAAGAGATGTTATCCATGTATTATTACTTTTTGAAGTTTAATTAAATTACAGCAGCAATGCGTAGCATGACATTCACTCAACCGTGTTTCTGCCATTTTCTTTGACCATCCTGCCTATTACATAGTGATGCCAGCATTCATTTGATTAATGCCATCTTTTGCACAAACATTATACTTAAAATGTACATACATTGTTTTGGCACCTCCTGGAGATGGTTAGGTAGATAGATAGATAGATAGATAGATAGATAGATAGATAGATAGATAGATAGATCGATCAGGAGAGAGAGAGAGAGAAAGATAGATAATAGCTAGATCTTTACTTTTACCAGCACCTCCTTTTTTAAATTCTAAATACCTACACATAACAAACCACCATGAGGATGATGCACTCACTACATGCACAATTGGCTAGAAGAACTTCAAGGAGCTCATCATTTTCTCAGAAAAGCTGGGCATCTGGAATAGGTTATGAGGAGGTTATGGAATTTCCTCCCCTAGAGGTCTTTTACAACAAGCTAGATACCCATCTGGCCATGATGGCTTAGGTGTGGTCCTTTCTGAAGCCTGGGAGGTAACCTACTGAGTTCTTGTGATCTCTTCCAGGCTTACAATTCTGTGTTTCTGCATCATTTTATGGCTTAGCCTTAAGGTATATTATTCATTTAGTAAAATAAATAATGAAATAAAACTGGGAATTTTCTACAGACACTGTCATAGAATGTGTTCTGGAAATTCAAAAATTAACCAATGAGTTTACCGAATAAATTATAAATAATGTTATGAGTCAGGATTTCTCAAAAGTGTGTTTGATGGAACTAGTGCTGCAATATTCTTACTTCAAAAAAAAGGGGGAATTATTAAAATTCACAGCCTATATTAGCCTATAAAAGCCCTGGGATATACTGTAAGAAAGAAGCTTTTTCAATTTTCACCTAGAGCTTCTCAAAATCTTTAGAAAAAAGAGATATGTGTATCTATAACTGTATATGTGACTATCAATCGATATCCATGCCTACTTTTTAACTTCCTGTGAAAACAGGGTTTCATAAAATATACTTGGGTAAATATCATTCTGACTTATTCTTCATATTACAAGAAAATCTGGGTTGGATATATCACCAGTAACATCTAAAGAAGGTCTTTGGTTAATCTGATAATTACGTTATTTTAAAATTGCAGCTTGCTTCACCATAAAATGGAGATAATAACATCTACCTCATATAGTTATTACAAGGATTAAACAAAAGGAAATATATAAAGCACCTGGCATAGGGTCCGGTAACTCATGAGTGTGACATAAATGTTAGCTTCCTACTCTCAGTTTCTCCATTATTTTTGGTATCTAGCACATCTTATAAATAAATTAAATAGTTTAGGTGCAGAAAAGCTTAGGTAATGAAAATCCTTGGCTTTTCTGAGAAATAGATATACTACATCTATTTGTACTATGTTAAATTGTAACGCAGGTCAGGAGTCATCTTCTGGCAATCACAGCTACATGTAAATATATGTATATGTGCACAAGGGCCACTATATGAAAACAGAATGCAGGTATTTGTAATACGTAGTGGGATGGTGGGTAGCTTGTTTGATTTTTTAAAACTACTAGGCTTTATTTATTACAGCAGTTTTACGTTGATAGTAAAATTGAGCAGATAGTATAGAGAGTTTCTACATGTCCCCTCCTGCCACACACATAGACTTTACACCATCAACAGCCCCCACTGAAGGGGTATATTTGTTACAGTCAATGAGCCAACAATGGCACATCATTATCAACCAAAGACCACAGTTTACATGGATTCACTCTTGGTGTTGTACATTCCATGGATTTTGGCAAATGTATAATAACATGCATTCACCCTTATAGTATCATACAGACTAGTTTCACAGCCCTAAAAATCCCCTGTGATCCACTTATTCATCCCTCCTCCCCCCTTAATACCTGGCAATCGGTGGTCCTTTTATTGTTTTTATAGTTTTGCCTTTTTCAGAACGTCGTATAGTTGGAATCATATAGTATGCCACCTTTTCAGAGTGGCTTCTTTTACTTAGCAATATAGCTTAAGTTTTCTGTGTCATTTAAAAACTGTCTTACTATTATAGAATATCATCATTTAAACGTGAGAAAATAAATTAAATCGAAAAATGACAAATAAATAGAAGAACTACATCAACCAAAAATAAAGAATGTATACCAGAGGTGGCCAGCCATATCTACTTCTCATTTCCTAATTTCCATCTTCTTGTAGACAATTGCAAATTGCCCTACTCTTCTTGTTTCCTCACTGACTGCAGCCTTGGGTGGCTGCTTTCTTCCTCCGGGAGCTCCTTGTTTAAGGTACTCTATGGTTCAGAAGACAGAACTGATAGCAATTACAGAATGCAGAAAATCCAAGCGGTAACATAGAAATAGATCCTATTTGTTTAGCACTTACCATGTGCTTACCATGTGCCAGGCACTGTGCTAAGCATTCTACATAAATCATTTCATTTAAACCACACATCAACACTGTGAGATAGGCAAATGTATCACCATTTTAGAGATGTGCAAACTGAGGTTGAGAGAAGTTTAATGACTTTCTGAATGGAACACAGGTGGGAATTAGCAAGGCAAAGATTGAAGTCCAGGATGGCCTGTGTCCAAATACTTTATACTCAACAATACTTTGTGCTTGAAATGGTTACCTAAGTATCACCCATCAGTGATTCCCAGATGTTAATCCTGCCCTTAATCATAAAGCTTTTACTTATGTGAATCGTCCTGATTGCTTTCTGTTGGATAATCATATCCCAATATTCCAGGTATGAGAAATCACCAAGGGAGAGGCAGAAGGTGGCTATTACTATTACTAGTCAGCATTTACCCTTTCCCTGAAATCCTTACTTTCTGTGTTCATGACTTACACACCTGTCTTATGGATTTTAAGTCCTCAAGGAAAAAACTGGAGGAGGCTTGTAAGCCCTACCGTTCTACTTCTTAGAGTAAAACCTGACTATTCTC
Organism: Carlito syrichta; assembly: GCF_000164805.1. Classification (NCBI taxonomy): domain Eukaryota; kingdom Metazoa; phylum Chordata; class Mammalia; order Primates; family Tarsiidae; genus Carlito; species Carlito syrichta. The sequence goes on along the minus strand of NW_007258153.1, from coordinate 449,188 downwards.
AATTGAGCAAAATGTTATTGAGTTGGATTCAATTTTTTTTTTTTTTTGAAACTTAGCCTATGACTTAAAAGAGCTAGGACGAGGTTATGGTAAGAAATAAAGTTTCACTTATCGTGATATTATGAGAAAGGGATTGGCAGTAGCAGGACACTGCCAGGAGGTGGGGGGGGGGGCACATAACATCAATAAGGGTACCTGATCCCAAACCAGGTGAAATGCGGACCAAAGAAGGGTCAAACTTTACCCGTACAATGACCATTTGTATACCTAATCCTGAATTGTACCCCACATCTTTAAAATAAAAAAATAAAGTTCTGCACTAAGACAGACATCAAGCTCCACCCCAAGGTACAAACACCAAACCTAGAAAACAATTTCACATGAATGTAATGTAGAACAAAATTTTATGTTGTAAATGTCTAGATTTATTGATAAATGTAAACAGGTAACAAACAACAACTGCAAATAAGATACAGAATATTTCCATCACACCAAAAGTTTCCTTCACATTCTCCCCTTTGTGGTTATCCTTGAACCCAGGCAACAACTGATCAGCTTTCTGTCACTATAGTTTTGCCTTTTGTATAATTTTATATAAATTTTATATAAAAGGAATCACACAAAATGTATTATTTTATATAAGGCTTCTCTGACTCAGCATAATGCTTTTGAAATTCATCCATTGCAGGGATGCTTCAACATCTGCAAGATCATGAATGTAATTAAATTCATCAACAGATGTAAAAACAAAAACCACATGAATATATCATTAGATGTGGAAAAAGCTTTTGATAAAATCCAGCCTCACTTCTTGATAAAAACCCTCGAACATCTAGGCACAGATGGAACATACTTCAAAATAGCAAAGTCCATCGATGAAAAACACACAGCCAACATACTGCTAAACAGACAGTAATTGGAAGTGTTTCCCCTGAAAACCAGAACAAGACAAGACTTCCCATTCTCACCGCTCCTGTTCAACATAATATTGGAAGTACTAGCTAGAGCAATCAGACAAGAGAAGGAAATCAGGGGTATCAAATAGGAAGAGAGGAAGTTAAGTTATCCCTCCTTGAAAACAATATTCTATACCTTGAAAACCCAAGAGAACTGTCAAAACCCTCCTTGCACTTATAAAGGACTTTGGCAAAGTTTCAAGGTATAAAGTAAATGTACAAAGATAGTTGCCTTCCTATACACCAACAATAAACAAACAGAAACTCAAATAAAAAGCACAATCCCACTCACAACAGTCACACACACACACACACACACACACACACACACACACACACAAATGAAATACCTCGGCATCTTCCTAACCAGAGAAGTGAAAGAATTTTACAACGAAAACTACAAAACGCTGCTCAAAAAAAAATCAAAGATGACACAAACAAATGGAAAAATATCCCATGCTCATGGATTGGAAGAATCAACATTGTTAAGATGTCCATCTTACCCAAGACAATCTACAGACTTAATGCAATGCTCATTAAATTACCAGCATCATTCTTCTCAGACCTGGAAACTACAATACAGAAATTCATATAAAAACATAAACAGCCACGAATAGCCAAAAAAAATCCTCAAAAAAGCAAACAAACAAAAAAAAGCAGGAGGTATCACACTCTCAGACTTTAAACTTTATTATAAGGCTACAATATTCAAAACAGCCTGGTATTGGTACAAGAACAGGCATACAGACCAATGGAACAGGACAGAGATTCTGGAAGCAAAATCTCAATTTCTCAACCAACTCATCTTCAACAAAGCCTCCAACATCAACCACTGGGGAGAGGAGAACCTGTTCAATAAATGGTGCTGGGAAAACTGGCTGGAGATTGAGACAGGACTCCTACCTATTACATATACAAATATCAATTCTAAATGGATCAAAGACCTAAATGTAAAACCTCAAACTATAAGAACCTTAGTAAATGCAGGAGACACTCATGGAAATTGGAACTGGCAGCCAATTCCTGATCAAAACCCCAAGTGCCCAAGCCATAAGAGATAAGATAGACAAGTGGGACCTCATCAGACTGAAAAGTTTCTGCAAAGTCAAGGAAACCATCAAGAGAGCAGGGAGACAGCCCACAGACTGGGAAAAAATATTTGCCAACTGTATATCTGACCAAGGTCTAACATCTAGGACCTACAAGGAACTCAAATGTGCCAAAAAGAAAAAAACAGTCCCACTACATAGTAGGCAAAAGATATGAATAGATACTTCTCAAAAGAAGACACACAAGCAGCCAGCAGATAAATGAAAAAGTGCTCAGCCTCACTAGTCATCAAAGAAATGCAAATTAAAATGACACTGAGATACCACCTAACTCCAGTCAGGATGGCCATCATCAATAACTCAAAAAACAACAGATGCTGGAGAGGATGCAGGGAAAAGGCAATACTTCTACACTGTTGATGGGAGTATAAGTTAGTACAACCTCTGTGGAAACCAGTTTGGTGATTCCTAAAAGATCTAAAAATCAACCTTCCATATGCTCCTGCGATCCCACTTCTGGGAATATACCTGGAGGAACTCAAATCACTCTATGGAAAAAATACCTGCACACACATGTTTACTGCAGCATTATTCACAATAGCAAAAACATGGAACCAACCGTGCTGCCCATCGAAAAAAGACTGGATAAAAAAATGTGGTACATATCCACAATGGAATATTACACAGCCATAAAGAAGGACAAAATTATGAACTTCACAGCAACTTGGATGGACTTAGAGTCTATAATACTGAGTAAGCTATCACAGAAACAAAGAATTGAGTAGCACATGTACTCACTCTAAGCGAAAGCAATTGACAGTAGTGGGAAACTGTCAGGGGAGGGGGTGGGATTGGCAGTTGAGGGAAACTGCTAGGCGGAGAGGCATACCTCATCAACAAGGGTACCTGCATAATTAACATTTGTATGCGTTACACAGAATTGTAACCCACATCTTTAAAATAAAAAATTTTTTTTAAAAATTCATCCATGCATTGAATGTATCAGTATTCCATTCCTTTTTTTTTTTTTTTGAGTTGGAGTCTCACTCTGCCTCCCAGACTGGAGTGCAGTGGCGGCTCCCGGCCACCGCACCCTCACCCTGCTGGGCTCCGGGGATCCTTCCGCCTCAGCTTTCCAAGTAGCTGGAACTACAGGCGCCCGCTACCACGCCCGGCTTATTTTTTGATTTATTGTAGAGAGGAGGTCTCGCCAAGTTGCCCAGGCGGGTCTCGAGCTCAGGCAATTCACTCACCTCAGCCTCCCAAGGCGCAGGATTACAGGCGGAGCCACCGAGCTCGGCTTCATTCCTTTTTAGTGCCAAGAAATATTCCATTGTATGAACATACCAAAATTTGCTTATTCATTCACCTATTGATGGACACTGGATATATTTCTGTGTGAGGTTACTATGAAAAAAATTGCTATAAATATTCACATATAAGCTTTTTGGGGAGTGGATGTTTTCATTTCTCTTGAGTAAATGCCCCAAAGTGTAAATACAAGACCATATAGTATGTCGATGTTTAACTTCATGAGAAACTGTCAAACTGTTTTACAAAGTGGCTGTAACATGTTGCATCCTCTTTTTTTTTTTTTTTTCGTTGGCGTCTCACTCGGTCGCCCAGACTGGAGTGCAGCGGCCGCTCCCGCAGCCTCGACCTGCCGGGCTCCGGCGGTCCTTCCGCCTCAGCCTTCCGAGTGGCCGGAACGACAGGCATGCACTACCACACCAGGCTAATTTTTTTATTTATTGTAGAGATGAGGTCTCGCTGCCCAGGCGGGTCTCCAACCCTCAGGCTCGGGCAATCCATTCACCTCAGCCTCCCAAAGCGCGGGATTACAGGCTGAGCCACCGAGCCCAGCTCACATGCTGCATTCTCACTAGCAATGTATGAGAGTTCTGATTACTGCACAATCATGTCAGCACTTGGTTGTCAATCTTTTAAATTCAACCATTAGGTGTGTAGAGAAATTTCACTGTAATTTTAATTTGAAATTCTCTGATAATTAGTAATATTGAATATGCACTTATTTGTATTTATATGTATTCATTATGAAGTGTCTTAAAATATTTAGCTCATTTTTGATTGGGTTATTTATGTTCCTGTTATTAAGCTATTATTATAAGATTTCTTTACATATTTTGGGTGCAAATCCTTTACCAAATATATGTCTTGAAAATACTTTTTTCCACTGTATGGCTCTCCTTTTTAATTTCTTGGTAATGTCTTTTGGAGAGCACAATTATTTTTTTCAATAATCAATATTTTTTATTACGATGTTGTGGGGTACAGTTAAGGGTTATGTATACAAATACGTTTCATTCAGGCACCCTATTGATTAGAGGTGCTTTCCCCATCCTCAGACAGATATTTGCCCGTTAATCCCATCTCCCTCCTCTCCCCATAGTTTCCCACTACTGTCAGTCATTTTCTTATAGTATTAGATTGGATGTTCAAGGTCCATTATATGAGTGAAAACATGTGATACTCGGACCTTTGTTTTGGTGAGAGGTCACTCAGTATTATAGACTCTGGTTCCATCCAGGTTGCTGCAAAATTCATGATTTTGTTCTGTTTTATGACTGCATAGTATTCTATCGTGTATATGTACCACATTTTTTAAATCGAATCCTCTTTTGATGGGCAGCCTGGTTGCTTCCAGGTTCTTGCTATTGTGAACAATGCTGAGATAAACATACATGTGCAGGTGTCTTTTTTGTAGAGTGATTTGTGAGAACACAATTTTTAATTTTAAATTCCAATTTTTGATTTTTTTTGTTTTATGGTTCATTGATTTGCAGTCTTGTGTATAACTTTTCTACAAATACAAGATTACAAAGATTTCTTTCATGTTTCATTTCAGAACTTGCAGTTTAAGCTTTTTTATTTAGATCTATGATCCATTGACAGCTAATTCCTCTATATCTATATATATGATGATATGAAATAAAGTTTTTAAGTTCATATTTTCCATGTAGATAACCATTTCCACATCATTTGTTGAAAAGTCTCTCTCTCTTGAATTGCCTTGGTCCTTTTATTTAAAACCAATAGACTATATATACTTCAGTCTATTTCTGAACTCCCTCACCTGTTATATTGATCTAGATATCCACAGTCAGTCCTGAAATTGGATAGGGAAATCCTTTAGCTTTTCTACTATTCCAAGAGTGTTTTGGCTGCTCTGGGTCTTTGAGTTTTCATATACATTTTAGAGTCATATACTTTTTGATGCCTAAAAAAAAAAAAAAACCTGCTGGGATTTTTGTTAAGAAATTAATTCACTCTGTAGAAACAGCTGGGGAAATTCTACTTCTTAACAATACTGAATTTGCTGATTCATCATCTTGCTGTATCTCTCTATTTATTTGTCTTCTTTCATTTTTTCAATAATGTTTTATAATTCTGAGTGTACGTCTTACGTACTTTTTACTAAATTTATACATATTTTATGTTTTTCATGCTATTACAAATTATATTATTTTACTTTAACAATTTTAATTTATAATCATTAATTGCTGGCATGTAGATGTACAACTGATTTTTGTATATTGACTTTGTTTAGCCTTGCTTGATCTTACTGGTTACAGTAGCTTTTTGGAGCTACCTTAAGATTGTATACTGGCCATTGCCTTGCTAGACTCTGGTGTGGCCATGTGCTCTTTGACCTATGGCTGTCGCCATACTTCCTGGCTTTGGCCCCCTCCCACCTTGGAGAGGTGAGTCTTCTCTCTCCCTTCTCTTTCTCTCTCTAATTTACTTTTTAATAAACTTTTCTTTCTTTGCCCCCCCCAAGATTGTATACTTAGAAGGTCATTGTCATTTGCTAATCAAGAAAGAGTTTTTACCTCTTTTTTCCAATCTGTATTCCTTTCATTGGTCAACATATATTATTCATTTTATATATTGCTGGATTAAAATGTAAATGTTTTATTAAGAATTTTGGTATCTATGTCCATAAAGGATAGAGATCTATATACATATTTGAATTGTCTTGGTAACAGGTTAATGCTAACTTTCTAACATGGGTTGGAAAACATTCCCTTCGTTTTTGTTTTCTGGAAGAGTTTATGTAGAATTGATATTTTTTCTTCTTTAAATTCCAGTGTAATTTATCATGAACTTATCTGATGATTTTCTTTTGGGGGATAGTTTAACTCTGAATTCAATTTTTTTAAAAAAATGAGGTAGGGCTTGCTAGCTCATCCGTTTTGTTTTGAGCAAGCTATGGTACTTTGTGTCTTTCAAAAAATTCCATCTGTTCCAGCGATGTTGATGAATTTGTTGGCATAAAGTTGTTCGTGATATTGCCTTATATTTTTTTAATATATATATTTTTACTTTAAAGTCGTGGGGTACAGTTAAGAGCTAGGTATACAAATATTCATTGTACAGGTACCCTTGTTAATGGGGTGTGCCCCCCTTTCCCCAGATATTGACTACCATTAATCCCACCTCCCTTCCCCTCCCCGCCCCCCCATAGTTTCCCGCCACTGTCAATCCTTTTCTTATTGTATTATGGTAGTTGTTCAAGGTTCACTTATGAGTGAGAACATATGATACTCAGCTCTTTGTTTCTGTGAGAGATCACTCAGTATTATAAACTAATTCTATTCAGGTTGCTGCAAAGTTCATGATTTTGTTCTTCTTTATGACTGCATAATATTCCATTGTGTATACGTACCACATTTTTTAATCCAGTCCTCTTTTGATGGACAGCATGGCTTGTTCCATGATCTTGCTATTGTGAACAATGCTGCGATAAACATACGTGTGCTAAAAAGATATAAAGATATCTTTTTTATAGAGTGATTTGAGTTCTTCAGGGTATATTCCCAGTAAGGGGATTGCAGGGTCATATGGAAGGTTGATTTTTAGAGCTTTTAGGAATCACCACACTGATTTCCACAGAGGCTGTACTAGTTTACACTCCCATCAAAAGTATCAAAGTGTTCCCTTTTCACCACATCCTCTCCAGCAACTGTTATTTTTTGAGTTATTGATAATGGCCATTCTGACTGGAGTTAGGTGGTATCTCAGTGTAGTTTTAATTTGCATGTCCTTGATGACTAGTGAGGTTGAACATTTCTTCATGTATCTGTTGGCCACCTGTATGTCTTCTTTTGAGAAGTGTCTGTTCATATCTTTTGCCCACTTTGCAGCAATGTTGATGAATTTGTTGGCATAAAGTTGTTCGTGATATTATTACCTTATATTTCTTTAAACGTCTCTGTAGGCTATGAAGTTACATTCCCTTTCCCATTTCTAACTGTACTAATTTGCCTTCCTTTTCCTAATCAGCCTATCTAGAGTTTTCATCAATTTTACAAGTTTCTTCAAATAGCCAGTAATTAATTAGGTTTATCAATGTTTTTCTGTTGTTATGACTTTTGTTTCTCTTATATTCAATTGGTTTCTATTTTTAAAAAATTTACTTCTTTCCACTTCTGTTGGCTACCGATATTCTCCTTTTAGCTAGTTCCTTCAGGTAGAAGCTTTGATCATTGATTTTATAATATTTTCTCTGTGATGATAGAATCATTTAACACTACACATTTTTCTCTAAATATACTTTTTTAGAGCCATCTCTCAACTTTTGATATGTTTTCTTTTCATTTATATCCATTTATTTTCTGATTTCCCTTGTGATGTGTGTGTTCTTTGGGTCATGAGTCATTGAAAACTGTGTCGTTTAATTTCTATTTGTAGATTTTCCAGAAATATTGTTAATTGATTTCTGGTTTAATGCCACTGTTGTCATAGGACACACTCTGTAAATATTTTAATCCTTTTAAATGTTTTGAAACTTGTTTTATAGCCCAGAATATTGTCTATCCATGTACACAAATGTAATGCAGATTGCAGTATGTCATTGTTGGGTGGCATGTTGCATAACTGAAAATCAGTTTACATTGGTTAATAATATTGTTCAAGTCTTCTACATGAACTCCTTACTGATTTGTTCTATGTATCCTACCAATTATTGTGAGAGAAGTGTTAAGATCTCCAATTACAATTTTGGATTTGTCTCTTTCTTTTTTCATGTCTACCAGTCTTGGCTTCATGTACTTTGGAGCTCTGTTTTTAATAGATACATATTGAGGATTATTATGCTTTCTTGATGAACTTACCCCATTATCATTATGAAAAAAAAATCCTTCTTTATTCTGATAATATTCATTCCTCTGAACTTTAATGTGTCTGATATTAATATAGACATTCTAGCTTTCTTTCGATTATTGTGTTCATGTTATATATTTCTCCAATCTTTTACTTTTCAACATATCTGTGTTAAAGTGGGAATCTTACAGATAGCATAGAGTTATTAATTGTTTTTGTATCCAATCTGACACTCTCTGCCTTTCAACTGGAATGTTTGGAAAAATTTAAATTAAATCTAATTATCACATCCACTGAGTTTAATTCTATCATCTTGCTGTAAGTTTCTGATTTACTCTATCTAGTATTTTTCCTTTTTATATTTCTTTTCTGCCCTCTTCTGTATTAATTAATTATTTATTAAAAATCATTTTGTCTTTACTGTTGGTTTGGTAGCTACATATCTTTATTTTGCTTACATTACTCATATTGTTTTTGATCACTCACAATCAAAAGATGACAAACTTTTTTCTGAAAAAAGCCAGATAGTAAATATTTTAGGTTTCTGTACCATATGTAAATATTTTAGGTTTCTGTCACAACTACTCTACCATTGTAGCTAAAAATAATAGATATGGCTGCATTCCAATAAAACTTTAATTACAAAAACAGGCAGCAGGTCAGATTTGACCCACAAGCTAAGGTTTGCCAACTTTTGTTGTAAGCTTACTATATAACTTTAACTTAGAAGAATCTAAGTTCAAATATTATACTTTAACTGTAGTGTAACAACATTATAAAAGGATACTTCCACTTGTCACGTACCAAATGTGTACTATTTTAAATTTACATATGTTATATTCCCCCATGATAAATTTTTTTATTTTAAAGTATCTTTCAAAGGAATCAAAAAAGAAATTTTAAAAAGAAGTCAAAAATGAGAAAATGTATTTTTAAAAATTTAGCCACATATTTCCATTTCTAGCCTTCTTCATTCTATTGTCTACTTTTTAAATATAAGAAACAAGATCTCTAGCTCACTGAAGTCATGAACTCCTGGTTTCAAGTGATCTTCCCAACTCAGCTTCCCTAGTAGCTAGTATGACAGGCACATACCACCACACCTGATATCCTACTGTCTGGGTATCATTTTACTTCTGAAGCTTGTAGAATTTATCATTTCTTGTGGCATGTCTGCTGGTGGTTAATTGTACTTTCGTTAGTTTGAAAAAGTCTTTATTTCACCTAGATTTTTAAAAGACGCTTTTGTTAGGTACAAAATTCTAGGTATACAGGGTTTTTTGTGTTTGTTTGTTTTGTAGCACTTGAGAGATATTGTTCCATTGTCTTTGAGCTTTCATTGTTTATGATGAAAACTTGCTTGGTACAAAATATATATGTCTTTTTCTCTGGTTACTGGTAAAAATTTTTCTTTACCACTTTTTTTGAAATTTGATTATGATGTACCTTTATGTGATTTCTTTTTTAAAATTTTTATTTTAAAGATGTGGGATACATTTCAGGGTTAGGTATACATATAAACAGTTATTGTACAGGTAAAGTTTTGGCCTCCTGTTGGTTCACGCTTCACTTGGTTTGAGGTCAGTTACCCATAATGTTTAAGTGTGCTCCTCTGCATCCCCAGCAGCTTCCCACTACTGCCGATCCCTGTTTATTCAGGGTCCACTTATGTGTGAGAACATGTAATACTCAGTTCTTTTTTTCTGTGATAGACCACTGAGTATTACAGATGCTAAGTAAGTCTATCCATGTGATTTATGCTCCTCTGTTTGGGGTTTGTTGAGATTCCTATATCTGTGAGTTTATAGTTTTTAAGCATTTGTTTTAAACGACCATTATTTCTTCAAATTATTTTTTTCTGTCCTCTATTATTATCTTTATTATTATTATTATATTATCTTTATTATCTTTCTTGGACCCACATTTTATATGTTAGGCCATTGATATTGCACCACTAGTCATTGAATAGGACAGTAATTATCTACTCTTCATTTTGGATAGTTTTTTTCCCTATGTTTTCAGGTTTGCTGATCTTTGATTTTATAGTGTGAACTCTGATACTAATCCCACTGAATGTGTATTCACAATGGTAGATGTTGTATTTTTTTCTCTAGAAAATTCACTTGGATCTTTTGAAAATACTCTTTACATCTGTTCTTCTCATTTCATGTTTTTCTTTATTTTCTTGAATATATTTTTTAAAATATAAAATTTTTCATAGTTGGCTTATGGTCCTTCTGTACTTTTTCCACAGTCTTTTATTTCTGGGTCTGTTTCCATTGAATGGTTTTTATTTTTGCTATGAATCACATTTTCCCGCTTTGTTGTGTGCCTTTGGTCAAATCCTGGATATTTTGAATTTGATGTGGTTGACTGTTGAATTCCATTTTATTTCTTTGAAGAGTGTTGGGTTTGTTCTTGTGTGTGGTTATTCGTGAATCAGTTTAATTCCATTAAGTCTTATTTTAGTGCTTTGATATTGCAGGTGTAAACTAATCCTTCACTCTGACAATGATTTGGCCCTAGAACTAATATCTGATGCTATGACACCTTGATTCATATCCTCATTTTTATGAGGGCTCTTCACTCTAGCTGGTGGAATCATAATATATACCCAGCCCATAATTCTCAAGTTTTTAGAACTGCTTGGCCTACAGCTTTATACCCATTCTTTCTCTAGCCTTGGAGAGTTTTACCCCCTGGATGTGCAGATAAGTACTCTGCCATAGACTCAATAGGACCTCTTTCCAGTTAATAATCAATTTGGTTACAAAACCAGGCTCTGTGTCAGTTTATTCGTCCTGCTCTTCCTGTCATCTGATCCAGGAAGTAAGCCAGGTTATCATAGTGCTTACCTCATCTATTCCTCTTCTCTCAGGAATCATAATCCTGTGACACTTGCTGTCCAGTGTCTGAAATCCATTATTTAATATATTTCATCTGGTTTCTAATTGTTTTCACTGGAAAGGTAGTTTCTGTGATAGTTAATCTTTTATGGGAGGAAGTTGATGCCCTAAGTTCTTTATGTTGTTGTGATAATTTACTTTTAAAAACTCAGTGTAGTATTCTCAACTATCCTATGGCATAGTCCAGGAAAGAAAGAATTCATAGCCTAGACTTCGTTAAAATTAAAAATTTTGCTCTGCAATAAAACGCTGCTAGGAAGCAAGGCACAGATTGGGGGGAAATATTTGCAAAAGATATATCTGACAAAATAAAACAACAATAAGATACCACTATACACCTATGAGAATGACCAAAATCTGAAATACTGACAACACCAAATTCTGGCAAGGATTGTGAAGCAACAGGAACTCCCAGTCATTTCTGGTGGGAATGCAAAGTGGTACAACCACTTTGGAAGAAAGTTTGGTCATTTCTTACAAAACTAGATATATCACACACAGTCCAGCAATAGCCTTTCTTGGTATGTACCCAAAGCAGTCAAAAACTTATATCTACACAAAAACTTACACATGGATGTTTAAAGCAGCTTTATTCACTATGCCCAAAGCTTGAAATCAGAAGTAGGTGAATGGCTAAATAAACTGAGGTACATCTGTACAATGAACTATTATTCAGCATTAAAAAGAAATGAGTTACTAGTCATAAGAAAGACATAGATAAAACTTAAATGCATATTACTAAGTGAAGGAAGCCTCACTCGTAGGCGGACCCTGAACATTTACCACAATGCTATAAGAAAGGGATTGGCAGTAGTGGGACACTGCCGGGGTAGAGGTGGAGGAGGGACACAATATCAATAAGATCACCTGACCTCAAACCAAGTAAAGTGAGGATCAAAGGGAGGCCCAAACTTTGCCTGCATGATGTCCACTTGCATCCCGAATCCTGAATTGTACCCCACATCTTTCAAATAAAGTATTTAAAATAATAGATAAATTAGATATCTAATTTGGAAAAAAAAGTGAAAGAAGCCAATCTGAAAAGGGTACATACTGATACTAAGTATATGACTTTCTGAAAAAGGCAAAACTATGGAGATAGTAAAAAGATTTTTTTTTTTTTTTTTACTAAAAAGTGCTATGATACTATAATGGTAGATACCTGTCACTATGAGTCTATCTCAATCCGTAGAATGTACAAATCCAAGATTGAACTCTAATGTCAACCATGGACTATGGATGATAGTGATGCATCAATGCAAGCACATCAGTTGTAACAAATGTACCACTCTGGTGGACCATGTTGATAATGGGGGAGGCTACACAGGTGTAGACCAGGGGGTAATGGGAAGGTTCTGTACCTTTCTCTCAATTTTGCTGTGAACCTAAAACTTTTCTTAAAAAATAAAGTCCTTAAAAATCCTTGATTCTCAGATTATGTTCTTCTCCTTTTTTGTTAAAACACATTATATTTATGAAACAGCTGGGCATGGTGGCTTATGCCTGCAATCTCAGCATTTTGGGAGGCTGAGGTAGAAGGATTACTTGTGAGACCTTGTTTCCACAAAAAATAAAAATTAGCCAGGTGTGGTGGTATGTGCTTGTTGTCCAGCTACTGAGAAGGCTGAGGTGGGAGGATTACTTGAGCCAAGTGGTTGAAGCAGCAGTGAGCATTGATCGTGCCACTGCATTCCAGCCTGGGCAGACCCTGACTCAAAACAACAACAACAACAACAAAATCCAGACAAACAAAAACATAATATTTGTGAAACAACTGTGATGGTATGTGTAGATGCTTTTAATGACCTTTATCTGGCAAAATAAAAAACTGGAAACACTATGTCGATCTTTCAAAATTTTATTAGGCTATGAAATTGAAAAATGTTTTGCTCCATTGTCTTAGATCACAATCTCATCCACACAGGGACTGACAAAGGGGATAAAACAAAGGAAATTGGCAGTGTCTACACTGGTCAGGAGGGCCAGTACAAGGTCTTAGTTCCACCCTCCAACTATGTAGAAGTGGCATTAGAGTAATTAATATAAACAGGACTCTGCCAACTATGAGTGCTGTAGATGGGCTGTTTGTATCAGTTCAGGTTCTGGGAAAGCAGACATCAAGAGGGACTAAGAGTACAAGAGATTTGGGAGTGGCAAAATCACAAAAAATAAGGTGAGTGCCAATGGGAGGCGGCAAGGAGAGATTTTAGTCTCTTCTGAGTTCTATATATAAGGGCTGGGAGAGAAATACTAGGTAGGAAGAGGCCCAAGTTGTACTGGATCTCTGAGAGTCTCAGCCAGCCCAGTGGGGAAATCAGTGCAAAGATTGTCCACAGAGGAGTCTTGCACTGGGCAGAAGTGACAAGGTCCTGTTACATGCTCAGTTGCTGGCCAGGGATTCCCAGGAAGAGGCTGACCTCTGTTCCAATGCTGCAGCAGACCTTGGAGGCACAACAGCTGGTAACTGTCACCTAACTGCACGCATAGAGGCAGGTTTGTTTTTGAAGAGAGATTAGCGCGAAGCTTCCCCTTGACTACCACCCTATTTGAATCCCCTAAGCCTACAGGCATGGTGGTCTGGGAAGGAACTAGCCCAGATCATAGAAATGCATCTTATGGATGCCACTCTCCTATTTTTCAGGATAATCTTCTAGAATGAGCACAAGTCTGGTGCTAGAACAACAAATGTCACTACTGGTTCCCCAGCTGATGTTTTGAATTTGAGTTCTTATACCACTGTGTTCCAAGTTCCTTACTCATACAATGGACATTACAGCAATATGTTCTCTTAGGCCAAATATATATTGAAATAACATGAGGGAGGTGGGGTGGATGGAAAACGAAAATGCAATCTGTCTCTTTTTTAAAACTAAGATATTATAAAGAAAATCTATATGCCTTCATCAATTAGCTTAGTCTCGGATTTAGAGTCTATAATGCATAGTGATCTGTCACAGAAACAAAGACCAGAGTTCCATATGTTCTCACTCATAAGCGGACACTGAACATTTACCATAATACTGTAAGAAAGGGATTGGCAGTAGTGGGATATTGCCGGGTTGAGGAGAGAAACAATATCAATAAGGGTACCTGATCGCAAACCAGGCAAAGTGGGGACCAAAGGGAGGCCCAAACTTTACCTGTATGATGAACACTTAATCCTGAATTGTATCCTACACCTTTAAAATAAAATATATTAAATAAAAAAATACAATTTGCTTTTTTTTAAAGTCAAGATATTTTATGGAAAATCTGTATACCTTCATCAATTAGCATAATCTCTCCCCTACCCTTTCTGTTCCAATTTCTCAACGGATAGAAAGATATCAGTGGTTTAAAAAAAATAGAGACTGGGTTCGATGGCTCAGCCTGTAATCCTAGCACTTTGGGAGGCTGAGACGAGTGGATTGCTGAGCCTGCAGGTTCGAGACCAGCCAGGGCAACTCGGCGAGACCTCATCCCTATAATACAATAAAAAATAACCAGGCGTGGTAGTGCGTGCCTGTAGTTCCGGCTACTCGGAAGGCTGAGGTGGAAGGATCGCCGGAGCCCAGCAGGTCGAGGCTGTGGTGGCTGTGAGCATGTGTGCCACTACACTCCAGCCTGGGTGAAGGAGTGAAACTCCAACTCCCCCCCACCAAAAAAATAGAACTTACCTCCCTCTAAATGATCAGAATGTTCATAAAGAGTCTTTTCCTTTTATTCATTTATTTGGACCCATCATTAAGTTAAATCTTATACTGTGATAGAATTACTTGGGCTGCTTTTAGCCATACTGTTGCAACCTCCCTGAATTTCCTGTTTATTATTAGTTTTCAATTAAAATTTTACATCATAAATCACCGACTTTCTTAGCATTTAAGACTTGCTTCTCCTCAAGCATAAAAGGGTCTCATCAGTTTTTCTGAAAGGTCATGCTTCATGGTTCATGTTTAGACCCAAAATTCTACCTTGAAAAGTCCTAGCATGCAGTCCTATAGGAAAGAGGATGACAGGATACACTAAAAGGCATTGCAACTTACAATAGAGCAAAACTCTGATAAAATCTGAAAACAATCCAAATTATTATTTTGTGAAGAAGAATTTTCGTCATAGAGAATGAAGTGATACAATCTGCCACCACTGCTGTGAACAGTGGTTTGAACAAGCAGCAGAGTGACTTGGACCAAAATTTAGCTTATTCAAAATAGCAAAAATATGAAACCAATCTGGACTGGATAAAAAAAAAAATGTAGTACATATACACAATGGAATATTACACAGCCATAAAGAATGACAGACATATGGACTTCACAGCAACTTGGACAGATTTAGAGTCTATAATACTCAATGATCTATCACAGAAACAAAGAACAGAATATCACATGCTCTCACTCACAAGCGCATCCTGAACATTTACCATAATACTATAAGAAAGGGATTGGTAGTAGCAGGATCCTGCCAGAGTGAGGGGCAGCGGGAACACAACATCAACAAGGGTACCTGATCTCAAACCAGGCAAAGTGGGAACCAAAGGGAGGCCCAAACTTTACCTGTATGATGTCCACATGTATACCTAATCCTGAATTGTACCCCACATCTTTAAAATAAAATCCATTTTAAAAAATAAAAATAAATAAAAAACAAACGAAAAGAAAGCAAACCAAACAACAAAAATAATCTTTAACGTTAAAAAAAAAAATTCATCTCCAACTCAAAAGCATTTTAGATTTCTCTACAGTGGCTTGGGGAATGCCTCCTCATGTGTCTGACTTAGAATGTTCAGTCTCACCAGAATTTATGACTTAGGAGAATGGCAAACATTGAACAATACATCTGGAGAAATGGCTGAGACAATGGAAGCGCATATAGAAAGGAAGCATGTCAAAAGACCTGAACATACAGACTGTTATCTATGAGGGAAGTGCCACAGTATCGCTGATCTATGAGGACAGCAGGTGAGTACCGGGTTTATCTGCTTTCATTGCATCACTGCTTTCTCTGCCCTATCCAAAGACTCCCATTTCTCTTGGAAATGTAACTGAGAATAAGGCTAGGAAGGTGGTTCCACCCTGAGCTGCTCCCTCCATCAGATTTGTTCCTGGAAATACAGGCAAGAGGTCATGTTATTTTGTGAAAGTCAGAAGCAGTAGATAGTTGGTCAAGGCTTGTGTGTGTTTAGCACTGTTTAAGAACTGGAGTCATTCAAAGCAGGTTAGTCTCTGCTCTCATATAACTGTCTTCCTCATATACTATAACTAGCAAAAAGATAAGGAAAAACACATTTAAAACAAGAGTAAACAAAGTAAGATTCTATGTGATTTCGTTCTACATCATTGTTCTGTAAATCGCATTCTATTTTTTCTTAATTCTCACACCTTCCCTTATGTATATATTTCTCTCGAGGTTGCAATTATCTACATTCCTCTTACTCCTTAAATGAATGCTATTTGAAGAGAGAGGTCCATATTTCACACTTGCTCTTACCTTTATGCACTGCGTGCAACTTATTTTATATTATATATTTTAAATGGTTAAGACAAATAAAAGAAGAGATTAATAGAGATAAGGGAGTCAAACAATTAAAGTGAAAAGAATTATTGGTCTTAGAACTCTAGAATTTGTCACATAGGAAGTCCTCGATATAAATAAGTGAATGAATGAATGAATGTTTGGAAGATATAAATAAAGCATTCCAGGAGAGGAAAGCACCTCTCAGGGGAGAGAAGCATTGGAATGGCATGTGAATGAATCTGAGGGAGATTAGGCATACTAGGGCCGAAGTTGACCCGCCTGAAATAACAGAAAGTGGGGATCAACAGGATGGACAAAATCAAGGGTCTGGAACACTCATGACAGAAGTTTAGACTTGCTCTCCTAGAAAAAAGGTTTGGGGACCGATGAACATCGGGATGACAGTCTGAGGAAGACGAACAACTTTGACACAGAGGATGACTTAGAAAGAGAGGGAGGCCTCCCCTAGTCTAGCTAGGAGCCTCTGCCAGTCATCCAGTGTGAAGTGATGACTAGGAGTCGGGGAGTGATAGAAAGACAGTGAGGTGGGTAAGACACATTTCTTTATTTCTCTTTTTAAAGATGTAGGGCAAAATTCAGGGTTAGGTATACAAATGATCGTTGTGCAGGTAAAGTTTGGGCCTCTCTTTGGGCCCCAGTTCACCTGGTTTGAGATCAGGTACTCTTATTGATGAAATGTGCCTACCCCACCCCTGGCAGTTTCCTGCTACCACCGATCCCTTTCTTATAGTATTATGATAATTATTCAAGGTCCGTTTATGAGTAAGAACATGTGGTACTCTGGTTTTTGTTTCTGTGAGAGATCACTCAGTATTATAGACTCTAAGTTCATCCAGGTTGCTGTGAAGTTCATAATTTTGTCCTTTTTTATGGCTGTGTCATATTCCATCATGTATATATACCACTTTTTTTAATCCAGTCCTTTTTCGTTGGGCAACATGGTTGGTTCCATGTTTTTGTTATTGTGAATAATGCTGCAATAAACATGGGTGTGCAGGTATCTTTTTCATAGAGTGATTTGAGTTCCTCTGGGTATATTCCCAGAAGGGGATTGTGGGGCTGAATGAAGGTTGATTTTCATATTTTTTAGGAATCACCAAACTGTTTTCCACAGAGGTTGAACTAGTTTACACACCCATGAACAGTGTAGAAGTACTCCCTTTTCCCTGCATCCTCTCTATTTCAAAGAAAGACTCAGTAGGATTCAATAAACACTTTTCAGTAAATCAAAATCTCTAGGCTTACTGAGGTCGCAGCAGAAGAGATAAGAAAATGACTAACACTTGTAGAAGGAGCAAAAGATATAAGGCCTAAGAAATAGAAGCCAGGCCTGGGAGTCAGCAATTCGTGACCTTGCTCAAAGCACTTGCTGATTCACTCCTTAAAACCAGGAGGTAGCTTCGCCATAATGGAAACATACTAGCCTCTTGCGTTCTGTCATTGTGCAAAATGTTTAAGATCCAAAGAGAAACGATACCCCAGCCCTTGTCAATAGCAGCCTTTCTGAAACTTTCTGGAGCCTGTCATTTTACAGTGACAGGTAGTTTTCAAGGTAGTTTTCTTCTGACCTGGCAAAATCCTCCCCACCAGGTCTTGCCTCCTCCAAGGCTAAGGACACCCTAAGAAAAGCACCCGGGAATGCCTTTACCCACTGGAAGATTTGGCTTCATGAAGAACATTAGTAGGTGACAACAGGCCCCAGTTTTTAAAATTCCAGCATTCAAAATACTAAGTGTGATGGATAGAAAGAATAAAGTCACCCAGTTGTGGAAATATGCTTCAGCACACTTACAAAAAAAGGTACAATAGAACTAAGTTAAAGCAAAAGGAGCAACTACGAAGGTCTCCTCTACTATGCATTTTTTTTTTACATGTTCTCTTTATGAGAATCTCTTTTAGGTAGGGACGTTGCTTTTGCTATGGTCTCTGCCATCTATGGGTCCCATTAATGCTCCAAGTATTCCTATGTCTTTTTAGGGGAAAATAAGGACTTCTGTGAAGATATAAATTGTGGTACGCCCACACAACAGAGAATAGGAATTATGTAATAAAGCAACATGCATGATAAAACTCACAATTAAACATTATCCACCTGGATAAAACTCAAAAACAGAATGAGCAAGTTGCAAATGAATGCATATCTACAGCAATACTCTATTTATCATGTAGTCTAAAAACTGTAAATAACCCCTTTTTGTGACCCATCAATGCATGAGAAAATTTAAAGACTTGCATCTAGAAGAAATGGGGGTGTAAGAGGGGCTTCAACCATATTTGCAACAATTTGTCTCTTTAGCTGGGTGCTGTGTACACGTGTATTCATTACATATTTTTATACCTTTCTGTAGCTTTGAAATATTTAACAATATTTTTTATTTAAGTCTTCAATTATTTTCTAAGAAGAAGAGTGAAGCACTGGGTCTTCTTCAACATAGAAGTAGATTCATTTTTCCCCTCCTCAGTGTAGAAAACTCCCACATCCATATGAGGAAAGCAGAGTTCCCTGTGTAAAGTGTTCAGCTGTCAATGGGACACATAGTTTTCACTCAACCCTAAGTAGTAAGCTTGGGAAAGTCTATGCATTTTTTTATTTCACTGCACAAAAGGTTTATTCCAAGAGGAGGAGGGTCATCATTTCTTCACATTTCTGAGCATGGGAAAGGGTTTCCTTCTATTTTAATGCTCAAGAAGGAAAATATGGGAGAGTCACCAGAAATGTTTGAATGTCTGGGCCTTGCTGGCCCATGAAAAGGGGATTAGTAAAGTACCATTAACCCTACAATGAAAACACATCAGTTGAGGGTTTCTTTCATCTTAAACCCAGTTTATAAACACAGCCTTATCACAGGGAGAATGTTTATCTTCGTGTGTAATAAGTAGATTCCCCAAAAGCAACAGTAGCTAATGAAATCAAATGTGATGTTGGAAAATATATTTTCTCCTTCCAGCAAAAGGGACACAGATAACAGTTAAGCCAGAGTTGAAGTTAAAGCATCTTCTACTCTGATGAATTTAGAAGCTTTGTTAATAAGTCGAAGATAACCAGAGGTTTGAATCTAAGAATTTCCTACTTTTGTAGTTATTTAAGCCAAATTTGTAAAGTAAGTCAAAATACGGAGTTTTTCAGGGCTTCACAGTGCCAAGAGTTAAGACACATTCTAGTAATTTATAATCGTTTATCTGGGAAGTGGTTGATGATGAAGAAAACTTAATTATAGCTTTCCTCTCCTCCCACTTCCAACTGCCCAAGAGGTCCTTGAGCTTCCCTGTTTGTTTCTAGTTATATGTAAACTTCTAGAGGTTAATTGAACTAAAGATACTAACTAACCTTGACTTTTCTAACAGCTGCCCTTAAGGGTTAATCATATGTTTCTATCCCTACCATCATTTTTCATTGGAGGGTCACATTTGTTATGTATAATTACGAATGAAATGATGAACTAATTGGGGAAGAAGCAGTGCAGGCTCTCTCTCAAAAGGCCAATGTGCACATGTAAATGTGTCTCAGTTCTCAAACATCAGTGCATCTGTACAACATGTGCCATCCAAAACTCTTAACAACACAAGGGTCACGGCTAAAGAAACTTGAAAGCAAAATGTAATTTACCCTCTATTCTTTTCCCCTGGTGTCAGGGTGCGGGGTGGGGAGCAAGTCAAGAGCCCAACAAAATGCATCATGTTTGTTAACCAAAATGTGAGTCACATGGTATCCTAAGAATCTATACAGTCAGAAAGACAAGGGGACAGAATAGTTGAAAAGAGGGGTCTCCTGGAATGCTTAGGAGATGTTTCCAATGCCTGAGAATGTACACGTTATGATTCATTTGAAGGTAGGTAGCTTTTTTATTTTCTATAACTGACTACTTTTCTCTTAGGTCTTTGCATCTTCCAGGACAGACATCTTATCCTATTTCATTCTGTCAGTCTGGTCTCATGACTTCTAGCCAAAGCTGAGTATCCTGCTCTCAGGCACTATCTAATTTTCACATTTGGCTTGTACAGCAGTCGTCCAGGGTTTCTGCTTCTTCCCTTTCTCTTTTGGAGGCCATCTAACTTCCTGGCACACTTTGATAGTGTGAAAGGATGTCTAGTACTGAGAGGCCCCTTATTTGGGTTTCTCACCTCACTTGGTCTCTGGACACTGGCTTCTCTCTTTGACATACCAACTGTGGCATATAGTCAACCTGGTCTTTGGCCTATCAGGCTGTAATCCATAGATTTTCCACTCCCTCTCACCTGTCCTGGTGCTCTGGGATCCTGATCCAGTCCCTTTCTGATCCACTAGTTCTCTTACCCCTTCCATATCCCTGCCTTTCTTCAGAGTCAGCAAATTCTCAGTTCCCTTCTCTGTACAACCATACTGTGAGTAGGGTCCTGAGAGGATACCTGGACTTACCTCCAAGGCTTCTTCCTGAGAAACTATGTCACTACTCCAGTCACATAGTTTGAGTTTTTCCAAGCAGCTTTCAGACTTGCAAAGAAAACCCAACATATGTCCAGATATTCTCAGATTTCTTCCAAACCTATCTAGGAGTTATTTTTCAGTTCCTAGTCTGGGGTGTTAGTCTATGGAAATAAGGAGAGAATTAAGAAATAGCTTAAGGATACTAGCTGAGTTTGGGGAAGGATTATTCAGAACAGAGGATAATGAGGAAGGTTTTATTCATTTACGTATTTATCTATTTATTTAGAAATATCGACTATGCTAAGCACTGTGATGAAGGTATGAGTACAAGCAAAACATAGTCCACGCTTCTAAGAAATCCCCAGTCTAATAGAGAGCAGGCATGTTGACAGGTATTTCCAGGAAGCACTAGGGGCATAAAAAACGTGAATATTGTCTGTATTGAATGGCTGAGTTGCACAGGGATTCAGAAAAGTTTTCTTAAAAGTGCTGATGCCTCAGTGAAGTCTTAAAAAATTATTAGGATATCGTCAACAGTGGAAAGATCATTTTTTGGCAGTGGGAACAGTGGGAGTAAAAATATGGAGGCATAAAACAGCACTGGAGAACTACAGAAACAGTATGATCTAAAATGACAGAGGACCCAAAAAACCCTTTGAAGTAAAGTCTTCCCGGCTAGGTAAGTGTTCTAGGAACCCATCGGCATCTGTGGACCAGTTAGCATTGCTGTGGGAGGCTATGTTCGACTTCAGTGAATTTTTTTGGAGATTCTTTCAGTGCGCTTGCCTATTTCATGATGGGGGATTTACACGTGCACTTGCCCACACTGTGCTGAATGTTCAGCACTTTTTGACCAAAAAATGGCATGACTCCCGTGCCCCACCCTCCCTATTCACCTGATCTTGCCCTGAGTGACTTTTTTGCTTGTTTGTTTCCCCAAGGAACAAAGTCTTCAAAGGAAAACATTTTGCTGATGTGGAAGAAGTGAAACCAAAAATGGCAGAAGCACTAAAAGGCATCAAAATTGAAGAGATCAAAACTGTTTTGAGCCGTGGACAGTGTCTCCATAGATGTATTGCATCAAACAAAGAGTACTTTGGAGGTAACTGAAGTTTAAACATGTAAGAATAAATACGTAATTTTTTAATAAATGAATTCCAGGTTTTTGGGGGTCCCCCTTGCATAGTTGGAGCAAAGAAGGTTAGTAGCAGGGAAGAGTTAGAAGGGAAAGATGGTCAGAAGAAAGATCATGAAACTAAGAAGCTGGGGCTTTATCCTGAAATAACTCTAAAACAATTGAGTCTTTTTTTTTAAGTTTATGAAGAGTTTTTAATGAGCTGGAAAAAATGCTTATAACATAATATAATATTGAGTGAGAAACTAGCATGCAAGATTTTACTTAAAGTATGATCTCAATTTTTAAAAAAATTTTATGTTCTGTCTTTATTTATATTTATGTTTATTTTAAAGATGTGGGATACAAAGACAACACCTTCAGTTCCCCTCCCACTATGGAAGCTTTTCTGTCCTCTCAATAAATCCTGCTTTCTCAAAAAAAAAAAAAAAAAAAAATGTGGGACACAATTAAGGATTAAGTATACAAGTGGTCCTCATACAGGTAAATTTGGGCCTCCCTTTGGTCCCCACTTCACCTGGTTTAAGACCAGGTACCCTTATTGTTGTTGTGTTTCCCCCACCCCAGGCAGCATCCCACTACTGTCAACCTCTTTCTTACAGTATTATGGTAAATGTTCAGGGTCTACTTATGAGTGAGGATATGTGGTACTCAGTTCTTTTTTTCTGTGATATACCACTGAGTATTATAGATTCTAAATCCATCCAAGTTGTTGCAAAGTCCAAATGTTTATCCTTCTTTATGGCTGCATAATATTCCATCATGCATATGTTCCAAATTTTTTTTATCCAGTCCAGTTTAGATGAGCAGCACAGTTGGTTCCATGGTTTTGCTATTGTGAATAATGCTGCAATAAACATGCATGTGCGGGTATCTTTTTTGTAGAATGATTTGAGTTCCTCTGTGTATATTTCCAGTAGGAAGATTACTGAGTCATATGAAAAGTCAATTTCTAGTTCTTTCAGAAATTGCCGCACTGTCTTCCAAAGAGGTTGCACTAGTTTGCAGTCCCATCAGCAGTGTAGAAGTGTTCCTTTTTTCTCCGCATCCTCGCCAGCATCTGTTGTTTGTTTTATTAATGATGACCATTGTTCCTGGGGTTAGGTCGTATCTCAATGTGGTTTTGATTTCCATTTCTCTGATGTCAGTGAGGCTGAGAACCTTTTCATGTATCTGTTGGCTGCCCGTATATCTTCTTTTGAGAAGTGTCTATTCATGTCTTTTGCCTACTTTTTAATGGAGCTGTTTTTTTTCTTTTGGTGCATTTGAATACCTTGTAGATCCTAGATGTTAGGCCTTTGTCAGATATATAGTTGGCAAATTTTTTCCCATTCTGTGGGCTGTCTCCCTGCTCTCTTGATGGTTTCTTTTGTTTTGCAGAAGCTTGTCAGTTTGATGAGGTCCCACTTGTTTATCTTTT
Source organism: Carlito syrichta (assembly GCF_000164805.1). Lineage (NCBI taxonomy): Eukaryota > Metazoa > Chordata > Mammalia > Primates > Tarsiidae > Carlito > Carlito syrichta. The sequence continues at coordinate 425,680 of NW_007258153.1, read as the reverse complement.
CTCTTATGGTATGGGCACTTGGGGTTTTGATCAGGAATTGGTTGCCAGCTCCAATTTTCATACGGGTGTCTCCTGCATTTTCTAAGATTCTTATAGTTTGAGGTTTTATGTTTAGAACTTTGATTCATTTAGAGTTAATTTTTGTGTATGGTGATAGGTAGGGGTCCTGTTTCAATCTTCTGCATGTGATCAGCCAGTTTTTCCAGCACCGTTTGCTGAATAGGTCCTCCTATCCCCAGTGGTTGTTGTTGGAGGTTTTGTCAAAGATGAGTTGGTTGAGAAATTGAGGCTTTGCTTCCGGAATCCCTATTCTGTTCCATTAGTCTGTATGCCTGTTCTTGTACTAATACCAGACTGTTTGGATTATTGTAGTCTTATAGTAAAGTTTGAAGTCTGGAAGTGTGATACCTCCTGCTTTGTTTCTTTTGCTAAGGATCGTTTTGGCTATCTGTGGTCATTTATGTTTCCATATGAATTGTCATTTCCTGGTCTGAGAAGAATGATGTTGGTAATTTAATGGGTAATGGGTAATGGGTATTGCCTTGAATCTATAGATGTCTTTGGTAGGAAGGACATCTTAACAATGTTGATTCTTCCTATCCATGAGCATGGAATAGTTTTCCATTTGTTGTGTGTTCTTAGATTTCTTTGAGTGGTGTTTTGTAGTTCTCATTGTAAAGGTCTTTCATTTCTCTGGTTAGGAAGATGCCGAGGTATTTCTTTTCTTTCTTTTTTTTTTTTCTTTTTTTCTGGTGGCTATTGTGAATGTGATTGTGCTTTTGTTTGGTTCTCTACCTGCTCGTTGTTGGTGCATAAGAATACAACTGACTTTTGTTCATTTATTTTGTACCCTGAGATTTTACCAAAGTCCTTTATCAGTGCAAGCCGGTTTTTGACAGGTTCTCTTGGATTTTTGAGGTATATGATTATATTGTCAGGAAAGAGGGATAACTTAACTTCCTCTTTTCCTATTTGGATACCCCTGATTTTCTTCTCTTGTCTAATTGCCCTAGCTAGGTCTTCCAACGCAATGTTGAGCAAGAGGGTGTCCGTGGGCAGCCTTGTCTTGTTCTAGTTTTCAGGGGAATTGTTTCCAGTTTCTGTCTGTTTAGCAATATGCTAGCTGCAGATGTATTGTAGATGGTGCTTACTATTCTGAGGTATGCTCCTTCCAGGTGTTTGAGGGTTTTTATCAAGAAGTTATGCTGGATTTTATCAAAAGCTTTTTCTGCATCTAATGATATAATCATGTGGTTCTTGTTTTTACATCTGTTGATGGATTTAATTATACTTATGATCTTGCAAATGTTGAACCAGCCCTGCAGACTCAGTCATGGTGGATGATATTTGAGATGTGTTTTTGTATCCAATTTGCTAGAATCTTGTTGATGATTTTTGCATCTATGTTCACAAGGGATATTGGCCTGTAGTTCTCTTTTTTTGTTGGATCTTTACCCGGTTTGGGTATCAGTGTGATGTTAGCTGTAAAAAATGATTTGGGGAGAATTCTAGCTTTCTCAATTGCCTGGAATACTTTCAATAGGATTGGTATCAGCTCCTTGTATGTTTTGTAGAAGTCTGCTGGAAAGTCATCTGGTCCAGGGCTTTTGTTTTATAGTAGTTTTCGTATAACAGAGTCAATTTCCTGGGTTGTTATTTGTCTATTTAGTGTCTCAGTGTCTTCTTGTTTCAACCTGGGCAGGTTGTGTGACATCAGAAAGTCCTCCATTTCATTTAGATTATCAAGTTTGTTCCCACATAGGTGTGCATAGTAATCTCTGATAATCTTTTGTATTTCTTCAGGGTCAATTGTGATTTGATCTTTTGTATTTCTGATTGTGTTTATTTGGGCATTTTCTTTTTCTTGGTCATTCTGGCTAGGGGTCCAATCAATCTTGTTAATTCTTTCAAAGAACCAGCATTTTGTTTTGCTGATGTTTCCTATTATATTTTTGTCTTCTCTGTCCCATATCTGGGCTCTTATTTTGGTGATCTGGATTGTTCTGCTAAAGTTAGGGTTTTGGTGGTCTTCTCTTTCCACCTCCATTAGGTTATTTGTTAGGCTGTCAACTTGTGATCTTTCAATTTTCTTGATGTGTGTTCGTAGAGATATAAATTCCCCTCTTAGAACTGATTTCATGGCATCCCAGAGGTTTTGATAAGCTGTTTCTTCATTTTCATTTGTTTCTAGGAATCTTTTAATTTCTGTTTTGTTTCAGTGTTGACATGTAGTTGTTTAGCATCATGCTGTTTAGTGTCCATGTCGTTGTGGGCTTTCAGGTAATTTTGTTGGTGTTGAGATTTTTTTATTCCATTTTGGTCTGAGAAGGTGCATGGCAATATTTTGACCTTATGGAATTTGTTTATGCTTGATTTATGGCCAAGGGAGTGACCAGTCTTGGTGTATGTTCCATGTGGTGATGAATAGAATATATATTCTGTGGGTTTGGGGTGTAATATTCTGTAGGTATCTATTAAGTCCATTTGGTTGAGTGTCAAGTTTAGGTTCTGGATCTCCTTGTTGATTATTGATTATTGCCTTGATGATCTATCTAGCTTTGTTAGTGGGGTATTTAAGTCCCCTGTTATAAGAGAGTCAATATCTTTTTTTTAGTTTACTTAGTAGTTGCTTTATAAATGCTGGTTCTCTTGTGTTGGGTGCATATATATTTAGAATGAATACTTCTTGTTGATGGACTGAACCTTTTATCATTATGCAGTGTTCTTTCATATCTTTTAAAACCTTTGATCACTTAAAGGTTGTTTTGTCTGATATTAAGATCATGACTCCTGCCTTCTTTTGCAATCCATTTGTCTGGAAGCTCGTTTTCCATCCTTTCACTTTGAGTTTGCATGTGTCCCTTGTGGTGAGAAGAGTTTCCTGGATGCAGCAAATAATTGGGTCATGGCTTCTTATCCAGTTAGGCATTAGATTCTTATAAGGAGTGGGTCACCTAGATCCCTTGCATATATGGTTCACAATAGGATCCGTGCTCTTATGAGAATCTAATGCAGCTGCTGATCTGACAGGAGGCAGAACTTGGGCGGTAATACAAGTGTTGGGGAGTAGAACTGGAAATACAGATGAAGCTTTGCTGGCTTGCTAGTCACTCATTGCCTGCTCTGCAGCTGAGTTCCTAACAGGTCATGAATCAGTACCAGTCTGTGGCCAGGAAGCTTGAGATCCCTAATGGCAGTTCAAAATGGCAGACTGGATATACATCTCCACCTCCTTCCCCCTCCTTCTGAGATGACTTGAAGAATTACAAAGGAGACTAACTCTATAATAATTCTGAGATAAGGAGAGGTCTTCAGTTCACCAAACCTCTGAGAAATTTCTGGAAAGCATAAAGTAAACAGGCTTTTTATATTTTGAATAACAAGAGCCAAGTAAGCTCAAAACCAGAACATGCGCACAAAGCTGAAGAAAGTTGTTCTTTGTATGGGACCTGGAAAGCCTCTGAGATTAAAGTCAGAAGGCCAATTACAAGTCAAATCCAGAAAGATGTGTAAAATATATTGTTAATATATTCAATCAAAAATGTGGAAATGTGCCCAGGAATAGCTTTTGAGGCACTGGACCAAGGAAGGTGGAATATAATTCTCAAATGAGCCAAATCTGTAGATATGTAAATTCTGATCAAAGATGCTATGTGTTAGTTAGAGCAACTTGCTGTGGTGTAATAGTCTACATGATCGAGGGACAGATACCTTGACTCTGTTTTGACCCAGGAAAAAAGCTGTTTAAATGCCAGTAGTTCCTCAGAATAACACAGAGAATGTAATCCTAAGACAGGGAGAGGACTTAGTGTGGGCAATTTTCTCACTGTCTGTTCTGGTTTGAATGTACCCCCAAATGTCATGTGTTGGAAACTTCTGGAGGTGGAGCCTTTGGGAAGTTTTTGGCCATTATCTTTTCAAGTTTTTTATTTTTATTTTTTCCCCCTTTCTCTCTCTTCTCCTGGAGCTTCCAAAATGTGTGTGTTGAATTAGTTGGTGGTATCCTTCAGGCCCCTTAGGCACTGGCCACTTCATGTCAATCGTTTTTCCTTCTGTTCCTCAGACTTGATAATTTATATTGTGCTATCTTCAAGCTTGCGTGTCTTTTTTTTGCCTGTTCAAATCTGCCTCTGAATCACTCCAGTGAATTTTTTTAAATTTCAATTATTGTACTTTTCAGCTCCAGAATTTTGTTTCTCATTAAGTTTTTTATCTCTTTATTGATATTTCTATTTAGCTCACTCATTGTTTCCTTGACTTTCTCCACATCTTCCTTTAGTTCTTTGAGTATCTTTAAGATAATTATGGAAAAGTCTATGTCTAGTATATCAACCATCAATTTTTTTTCAGGAACAGTTTCTGCTCATTTATTTTTCCTTTGAATAGGCTATACTTTCTTGTTTCTTTGTATGATTTGTGAGTTTTCTTTTTGAAAACTAGACATTTGAATCTAATAGTGTAGTACCCATGAAAAACAGATTCTTTCTCTTCCCCAGGATTAATTGTTTTTTGTTATAGTTTTTGCTTATTCTTTAAAAATTTTTTTATTGCTGAAGGATAATTCTGTTGAAGATTAACCTGAGATGTAAACTTAAAGTCTTCTTTCCCTAAGCATGTAAAGTCACTTTCTAATTTACCCAATAGATGCAGTTTTTTTTTTTTTTTAATTTTTTTAATGTCCTAGTCTAATGTCTGCTTCCCAAAAGAAGAAAAATGATGGGGGAGCAAGGGTACCAGCCCCTTGAATTTCCTGGAAGTCATTTAGCCAGAAGGGGAAGGGCTTGTAACAGTCAAGGTTGGTGTAACAATGGCTACTGCCTCTGTGTACCTCTATGCTAAGAAGCAGTCATCAGCAGCCAAAACATAGATACCCAATGTCTGAAGGTCATTGCCCTTTTTGCCCACCCTGGCTCCCACAGGCTGTTGGCAAGCTGCTCCTGGACAGGTACACAGCTGCCTGTAACTGAGGAGTGGGGATGGGTAGCTGCTCTGTGCCAAGAGCTGAAATGGGCCCAAATTGACTGGAGTTTACTACTCAAGTCTTCCTTGGAATTTTTAAGCCTTCAATAGACTTCAGAGTTCCAAAATAGTTACACCAGACAGATTTGGCCAATGCAATTGTTGTCCAGGGGGCAAGGCAGATTCCTGGTGCTTTTTACTCTGCTATCTTCCCTAGCAACCAGATTGTGAGGCTTAAAATCCCCAAAGAAAGGAAAACATGTTGATGTGAACCAGACATTGCTACTGTTTTTGTTTTTGTTTTTTTCCTGGAGGCTTTCATAAGGGCTGCAAGACTAGATGTAGAGGCCGCAAGCAGGAAGTAGAGGCTAAAGGCTGAAAAAGTAGCAGGACTATGAATAGTTTCATCGTACTAAGGAGATTAACATTAGAGCTCAGAATCTGCCAAGACAGCGCTCTTTGATAACTAACTAAAGCGCTAGGATCCACCAAAGAACGATACCCCCAGACACAGGGACACCCTAGAAGGAAATCAAACCTTACAACAACTGAAACTGAGCTTCAAATCAGATCAGTTTCTGAGCTGATAATAAATATCTATATGACAATCATGGAAAATTCTGAGTAATCACAATTTCCGAGAAAAAGTTACCAAAATAAACTTAAGAACAATAAAAACACATAAATGGTTTTGTATGTATTCAAGAAATAGAATGTCATTTAAAAACTTTTCAGAAAGAAACGCCAGTACCAGATATCACCCCCAGTGGAATTTTCTAACATTTAGGGAAGAAATAGTATCAGTCTCCAAAGAAGCTTAATAGAGAACTTAATGGATTACAGAAACTCTCCATAAGCAAGACTATCAAGGTCTCAGAACTTTCAAACATGAAGATAAGAGTTTAACCCACTGAATTAAAAAAAAAAAAAAAAAAAAAAAACTACCTGAAAGCATAAAGAACATGGAATGAGTAACAGAAAACAAAACAAAACAAAAACCCATAAACACTAACTATAGCTTTTTAATCAGTTTCAGGTGTGTGGACTATAACATTTACCTGTATTTTATCTTTTTCCTTGTTGCATCATATGCATATTTCTATCTTCAAAAAAATTATTCTCACTCTTCTTTTCCTACTCTTAGTTTATACAAAGTATATTAGTGATAGTTAACCTTATCAGATTACAGAATATACAGACAGGATCATGGCAGAACAGAAGAAGGGATATAGTCTAGAAATTTAGACTTGCTGAACATAGTGGCTGAGGAACTATGGTCAAGGATAAGTCAAGAGAAAGTAGACACTGACCCTCAGAACACTGGAGGAACAGTTCTTGCCATTCCGCTTAGGTTCTTTTGATCCCTGTGAAGTGATCAGACGTCTTATAGGTCATCCCCTCCGAAGCACTCACTGGGGCAGCTGGAGGTTAGAAAGTCCAAAATGATAATTTGTGCTCACATGGTCTTCATTGATGTAATGAAGGGTATTTTATTTTATATTTAAAATTATCTGTTCTTAATTTAGTCTAAGACGTTTTAAAGTTCATTCTCTACTCATAAAGATTCATAAATAAAGGTTCACTCTTCTTATGTATAGGCCTAACAATACATACAATGGTCCTCTATTGATCTGGAAGCAAGGACAGTTTTCTACAATGGACTGATCAACATATTGTATCACTGTTAAGAGAAAAAAGGAAAATCCACATTTCTTTTTGGAAGTGTTTTTCTCCCTTGAGGCTTCTCTTCCACACCCTGAATTTACAATGACCCAACCACAAGTTTGGGAACACTAATGAAGGGTATTTTCAAATAAGAGTTGCAGGTGATATAGGGAGCAGTGAGAGAATGCCACTCGGAGTGAGCTCCCTCCAGTCCTGAGGATCTTACCCAGAGGCAGCGTGTCTGAGGAATTCCTTCGAACAAAGCATAGCTCAGTGCTATTCCTGGATCTGGGCCTACTAAACATGCTGGGTTTTGATAGTGATCAAGATGATACATCAACAGATAGTTGAGTGAACAAATAGATTAACATCATGCTATAAGCATGAGCCCAAGAATGGGTTTGAAAACAGCTGCTATGAGAAGTACTGGAACAGAGCCATGATAACAGACCAACACATTCTGGCCCCCAGGACAGAGAGTGGGCCGTTTGATAAACTTAATAAAAGTGTTGTGTTTTTTGATATTGCTGCTCCAACAAGCTCAAATCCCCCAAGAGCAGACAGAGAAGCTAAGGAATGAGCCTAGGAAAGACGGGCCAACTATCAACTCAGAGACATGGGTGTTTCCCTACATGCTGCTTAAAGATCCATTATTTTTTTGGTTCAGTTAAAAAAGCAGTACTTCTGGTCACCTGTCACAAGCAGGAGATTTTTATCTCAACAAGAGAAGATTTTCCTGTACTTGGAAAATTCCCATCTTGTTACAAAATGTTATGAAATAACAATAGATAGCACATTTTCTTTCTCCCTAAGAAGCTGAAGTCCTTTGACATATATCTTACTTAATCTAAAAACAACCCCTTGCAGCTAAGAGAATGAGGGCACTAAATAAATTTCGCATAGGGAATACCCAAGACCTGCACAGAAAATAAGTGGCAACAATAGGAGTAAAAGGTAGCACTTCTGGGTCCAGCCCAGTATTAGCCATAGCCTTACTTTGGCGACTTTCTGGACCCAGTTCTAACCACAGAAAATTTACTTCCCCATCTAGACTTCTATTCAATCAACAAACACTTGCTGACTTTCACTATGTGCAAGTTAGTAGCTAGATGTTTGGAGGGTAGCATGGACATCGTGGTTTATCAGGCAACATCTATTCCATACCTCCTCCCGTGACATCTTAGTCCGTCCGGGTTGGTAAAGCAAAAATGCCAAACACTGAGCAGGTTACAAACAACAGAAATTTATTTCTTACAGTTCTAGAGGCTCAGAAGTCCAATATCAAGGTGCCAGCATATCTGGTGTCTGGTGGTTGGTGATGTTTGGTGTTCTCTCTCTGCTTCATAGACAACAACTTCTTGCTGCATCCTCACATGATGAAAGGGCAAACAAGCTCCCTCGAGGTCCCTTTGATAGGAGTACTGATCCCATCCATGAGGATTCTGTGCTTCCCGATGGTCTTATCTCCAAATACCACCACCTTGCAGATTAGGCTTCGACATATGAATTCTAGGAGGACGCAAACATTCAGACCCTAGGAGCTGGTACCTGAACAGTTTGGGGAGTTGCCTGTAGCTCAAAGGACAGCTCTGACATGTCTCAAGAGTTATCCCGTCCTCCGTGGCAGTGACTGGTTTAGGAACGGGCATGTGACCAAAGAGAGATTTTCTTGAGGCTTCTGAGAATGTGCTTTCTCACTCTGAAGAGAGCAACAGGAAAGCAGACACTCCCCTGCCGATGGCTACTGGCAGTCTTCCCACAGCCCCCTGCGGGAGCTGCCTTAGAATGAGACTGATGCTGTGGACAGCAGTGTGGAAGATGAAAAGATACTAAGTCCTTGATGACATCATTGAACTTCTGGCTCTCCTAGAGCCAAAGCCCACCCCTACTTCTCATTTTCCTCTCATGGAAGCTAAATAAAAACCTTATTGTATGCGCTATGGTTTTCCTATGGCTTACAGTCGAAAACATTGACATGCGAAAGGGTTCAGATAAAACTATGTTCCCAGGGAAAGGTTGCCTCTATCTCCAGCTTCAGACCCTCCTTTCCAGCCTCCAGTCCACACACGCAGAAGCTGGCACTTGGAACTTAAACAGCCCTGGGTGTCGACTCTTCATTCCCAACCCCACGCTCTTCACAGCTTTCTCCTCACACTCCTCAACAGTCGTGGTCCAAGCCGAGTTTGTGAAGATCCATCCTCACAAACTAGAAACTGGGGCCTAGAAACTGGGGGCCAGAGGGCAAGGACGGGGGAGAGCAGGTTCTCGGTCATTTCACGAAACCCATTCAGAACCTGGGTCAAGGTGGAAGCCAGGGCAGATCCACTGTTGGAATGGGAGACACTGGCTTTGAAATTAGAGGAACTGGGTCCTCTCATCACCTCCCACAGTGACGAGCTCTGTTGTCTTTGACAAGATCCTCAAATTCTCTTTTCTGTAGAATGGGGCCAGTGATGACTACCTCTTTAGCTTTTTTTTAATTTCTTAAAATTACAAATGATTGTAATGGGGCGTGGTGGCTCAAGCCTGTAATCTCAGCACTTAGGGAGGCCGAGGCAAGAGGATTGCCTGAGCTCAGGGGTTCAAGACCAGCCTGGGTAACTTGGCAAGACCTCGCCTCTACAATAAAGCAAAAAAATTAGCCAGGTGTGGTGGTGCACACCTGTAATTCCAGCTACTTGAAAGGCTGAGGCGGAAGGATCACCTGAGTCCAGAAGATCAAGGCTGTGGTAGCCGTGAGCGTGCCACTGCACCACAGCCTGGGCCATAGAATGAGATTCTAACTCAAAATGTTTTACAAATTATAATTGTATATTTATGGGGTACAATGTGATGTTTTGATATATGAGCACATTATAGAAAGATTAAATCAAGCTGGTGAAGTTATACATGACCTACGTTTTTTTGCTGTTATGATGAGGACTTTTAGTCTACCCTTTTAGCAATTTTGAATATATAATCCATTATTATTAATGAGGGTCACCATGCTGTTTTGAAAATAACAGGCCAGGCTCAGTGGCTCAGCCTGTAATCCCAGCACTTTGGGAGGCTGAGGCGAGTGAATTGCCTGAGCCCACAGGTTCAAGACTAGCCCGGGCAATTTGGCGAGACCTCCTCTCCACAATAAATAAAAAATTAGCCGGGCATGGTAGCACATGCTTGTAGTACCAGCTACTTGGAAGGCCGAGGCAGAAGGATCACCGGAGCCCAGCAGGTCGACGCTGGAGTGGCCGTGAGTGTGCCACTGCATTTCAGCCTGGGCGACGGAGTGAGACTCCAACTCAAAAAAAAAGAAAAGAAAATAACAGAGATGGCCGGGCTTGGTGACTCAGCCTGTAATCCTAGCACTTTGGGAGGCCAAAGTAAGTGAATTGCCTGAGTCCGCGGGTTCAAGACCAGCCCGGGCAACTTGGTGAGACTCCTGTCTCTACGATAAATCAAAAATTAACCAGGCATGGAAGTGCGCGCGCCTATAGTTCTAGCTACTTGGAAGGCTGAGGTGGAAGGACCACCAGAGCCCAGTTGATGCTGGGTGGCCATGAGTGTGCCACTGCACTCCAGCCTGGGCAACAGAGTGAGATTCCAACCCCGCCTCCCCCCCAAAAAGAAAAGAATGGAGACAAAGCACTTACTACAGACCTTCCTTGGTAGCACCTTCATAGCCTACGCCCTCTTTCTCTTTGCATGTAATCTGAAGTCACTGAGGGAGGCACCCTATGTGGGGGAGGAAGTGAGAGGAGACTGCCTGATTCTCAGGTACCTGCCCCAAGGGAAAAGCATCAGGGAGGAATCTAACAATTATATTCCAGACCTGGCTCCTTAAGCAGAGTGACTGGCGCCTCATTCCTCCCTTCTGAGTTTAACCTCCTTCTCTGTAAGACAGCGTTGTCTAAACCATCTCTAAGGTCCCTTCTGGGTCTCAGGGCTTAGGAGAAGGAATCGGCAACTCTGGGTACATCCGTCATGGATCTTAGACAGGTGTGATTTCAGCTACGCACAGTTCCTCTTTGGCCTTCTGAGTATCCCCTGCAGATTCTCAGTCCTTGGCCACTGGCTCCACAATGCTCCACACTCTCTCCCACCCTCCTGTTTTTCACTCCCTCACAAAGGAAAATGGTGGTGCCTTCACCACTCCTTTTAAACAAACCAAGCATTGTGTCTGATCATATACTTCCACAATTCTTTAAGGGCTGAAAGTCTACCTAATTCTCTCTTCTCTTTTATTCTGTCAGTTCCAAGTTAGGGCTTCCGTGTTGCTTTAGGACTTTTTGCCTTTGGATTTTCTTTGCCAGAATTTAAACAGTCCAATAGTTGCCCTTTTTATCTCTGTCCCTGTAACCTTCTCCCAAAGTCTGATCTTCACCATCTTCTTGGAAACTCCTCCTCTGTGTCTGTGTCCATTTGGACCTAACCGCCCTTCTCAATGTCTCTTTGAGTAGTCCAAATGGTTTCCTGATAACAGCGTCATGGTCACTCTTACTTCAAGAAGGTAGCTTTCTCACTGGCTGCCTGGGATGAAGTCCCATTTTTCTACTACTTTTCTAATAAACTCCAAAATCAGGCTCTCTTTTCAGCAGAACTGTATCCTTGGAAGTTGAGTGAGAATGGGGAACTCATGCCAGGTGTGCTGAGAAATCCCAGGTGAAGTGTGCTAAAATTGCAGATTTCTGACCTCAGGCATGGTGCCAAAAAGAAGTTTTAATGTCCAAGGGTTTTGTGCTTCAAAGATAGGCCCTTGTGGTTGCTGCTTTAAACCTGCGTACTACACAGGAAGCAATCTGATATCCCACTGACTGGAACTTATAAGGTAAGTCAAAATTTCTTCGATTGAGGCCAACAATTTTGCTAAAGATTTGATACTCTCCAGAGATTACTACCCAAAATAGATGAGTAAAGGAACGAGTTTCTCCACCAATTGTACACTCAGCATATTCCAGATATGACAAGTAAAATTAAGAATTAACGAGGTCGGGCGCCGTGGCTCACGCCTATGATCCCAGCACTTTGGGAGGCCAAGGTGAGAGGTTTGCCCCAGCCCACAGGTTTGAGACCATCCAGGGCAACTTGGTGAGACCTCATCTCTACAGTAAATTAAAAAAAAAAAAAAAATTAGCTGGGCATGGTGGTACGTGCCTGTAGTTCCAGCTCCTTGGGAAGCTGAGGCAGAAGGATCACCTGAGCCCAGTAGATCGAGGCTGCAGTGGCCATGAGCATGCCACTGCACTCCAGCCTGGGAGACAGAGGGAGACTCCAACTCAAAAAAAAAAAAAAAAAAGAATTAACGTATTGGAATAACCAAGAATTAAGCATTAGGATTCATCTTTATACTCATTATTTCCTGACATTTTATAGTTTTTTAAAAGTCAAAAACGTGTAGCCCTCCAATTGAAAAGGGTGAATATGGTCCTTTTTCCATTTGCTAATTGCAGAGCAAATAGATTTCTCCAGCAAAGAGGAATGCTCTCCTGTCCTGGTCAAATGATGGTTTCACATGTATGATCCTCTTTCTAGGAGGTACTTCCATTCCCCATGGTGAGAAGGTGGCCCAACCAAATTAAGACACTCTTTTAAAATATGATCTAATCCAATAAACAGTTTGAAAATGCCTATGTGCAAAGCACTAAAGAGAATACCAAAGCGAGTAAGACATCATTTCTCCTCCCTGGGACTTACAGGTTGAAAGTCACATATATAGGCAAATAGCAATACTAAAAAATAGATAACATACAGTGAAAAGTAGGAGGAAATTAATGACCCTCAGAGAATCTGGAAAAAAAACTTATAGTGGAAGTGGTGTTTGAGCTGAACTGTGACCAATGAGAACTCTCACACTTAGAGGTGATGGGTGATATTTCACCTGAGGAAGACACCTGAGCCGCAGTTAAGGAAGTAGGGGAATGTGGACACAGATGAGAGACAAAATGTGATCTGTACAATGTATCTGGGTAACATAGCTTTAGTAGAGACCTGGAGGCCAGGTCAGAAAACTGAGAATGTTCGAACAATTGGCAGGTTTTTCTGTTCAGTTGGTCTCTCCGGCATTGCTCAAGGAAATAATACACCAATGTTGTGTAAATAACCCCAGCAAACCATATCAAGCTGCCCACAAGAGCAGCAACTCCATGGAAAATCAACACCTATTGCAAATCAGCATCTAAAATGTAAAGAACCTGCCTTTGAACATTCAGTTTGGGCTCAGACTGGAAACGGGTCTGTTTTCTTTACCCACAGCTGATCTTGTTAGCTGTCTCCTCCACACAGGAGTCACACAACCCTTCCCCCCACCCCATCCCCCACCCCCAAATACTTGACTTCCAGCTTTTCTGAAGGTTTAGAATCTATACCATTGAGATGCCCTCCTCAGTGCCTCCAGAGGAATTTTGTGATTTCAAATCACACCGTCCTAAACATAGCCCCCATGTTTGGTGAAAATCTCTCCATTCATTTTTACATGATGCAGTAAGACTCAGACAACAAAACTTAATTTTATTTATCTAGTGAGTAAAAGAAACAGCAAGATCGGTGGCCTGCTTTAAAAGGCACACTCCAGTGGCAGTGGGCTTGTGGATAACAGGATAGGTCTGGGTTGTTAGGAAGATGCTACAGTGCTCCAGGCAAGAGGTGACAGGAGCCTGAATTAAAGCAGTAAGACTTCAAAGAAGGGGCAGATACGAGAGGCATTTTGGAGATAGGATCTAAAGGGTTTGGCAAATGCTTGAAGGTTCCAGGAGAGGGTGGCAGAAATGCTAAAGAGGCTTCCAAAGGCAAGAGGCTGAGTACATAGGAGGATGATAATATCATCTCACCAGGAAGGAGCTCAGGGCAAGGTGATAGATAACTTATTTAGAAAATAACAAGAACAGGGCCACCCCTTCGGGTCCCCTCCCACTGTGGGAGATTTTCTGTCCTCTCAATAAATCCTGCTTTATAAAAAACAAACATACAAACAAATTTTTTTAAAAACATACTTTTTTCTATTTGCTGAATTAGTTATAATTAAGTTGGTGCTATGATGTTATCCTCCAAACTAGGACAGTTTTGAGAAAGAAAGTGGGTGATATAATTGTAGCAGGACAACAGATTTAATCCAAGATTGTCCCAAGTACATCCAGATGATTGGTCTCCCTATTGATAATCCCTGTCAGTTGGGGGCTAGTTAATGAAGCTGGCTCACAGTTCACTGAGTCTTGGGATCTCAGTGTTTTAGGGTACCCCCAGAAACCCACAAAACGTAGTCTCTCAGTTCCATTCCCTATGTCAAGCTTCTGCTGGAACAGTCCACAGGACAGGGGATACTATGACATTCAGAAACCCATTCTATTTACGGACAGTGCTAAGTGTTCTTTCTCATTATACTTAGCTAAAATTGACTTCCCTGTAAACACCACACATTGCTACTAATAATAGTTATAATAATGGTATCAACAACATTAAAATAGATGACATTTATTGAACACTTGCAAAGAGCCTCACATGAATTATTTTTGAAGCTCTCCAATAAAACTAAAGCATCCCTCTTTTACAGATGAGGCAGCAGACACTGAGAGGGATGGTATTTCCCAAGGACATACCACTAATAAGTAGTAGAAGAGAATTTGGATTAAATTCTGTCTTCCTGATCTTACAGTCCATGTTATTTTGCTATCAGAAGAATGCAGACTAAATACAATATCTCTTCCATAGATCAGCCCTTATAATATTTGATACAATTATCATCTCTTCCCTTGCTGACCCTGGTCCATATTTCATCCTTCCCACTTCTGCTCTAACAGTCTCTGGCTTTTTCTTTTTAAAGATTCTGGATCCCTCACCCTCAACAAACTTCAATTTAGTAATATATCGCTTAAAATGTGATGTTCAGGACCAAGCCTATTTGAGGGGTTTTCCAACAGGTACAGACGATGACAAGCCCCTCACTTGCTTTGTTCTGGGTATGAGGCTTCAGTACAAGATGCAATCTCCGAAGACTGGTTTCCCCTCCATTACCATCTCACCTTCATTGACACCTTCATTGTTTGTGACCAGCAGATCAGGTTTCCAGTTGTTCCAAGGGTTCAGCATGGAGGGTGTGGCATCTTGATGCAATTCATCACTGATGCTAAATGTAGGTTTTGCTGATGGTGGGCGTAGTAGACATCTGTTGTTTTGCTCATCAGAACCCCCTTCCAGTAGCAGAGACCTTATTTCTTCACCCTTTCAGCCTTTATTCCAAAGATGAGCCTGACCCCACCACTGTGTTCTAGCAGCAGAACTCACAATCTAGGCTTAGTCAATCATACGCCAAGCCCTTGTCTTAGAGGCTAGTATAGGAAGGGCACAGTGGGCTGGTGGATTATGGCAGTTAGCTATTGCTATAATAATACCATCTAACAAATTATTCCAAAACGCTGTGACTTATAACAACCATGCACTTCTTGCCCATATTTCTACAGGTGGCTAAAGTTTGGCTAATAAAGACTAGTTTTGGATATTGTCAGCTCCAAGCATATGATGCCGTCCCAGGTTGCTCCATGAATGTTTTATCCTCCTTGTACAATACATCTTTCATACAAGGTATATTCTTCTCATGGTGAGAGGCAGGGTGCTGCAAGAGGGAATGCCCAACTGTATACTCAAGTTTCTTCTTGCATCTCATTTGCCAGCATTCCACTAACCAAACAAGTCACACGGACAAACCCATGGCCAAAGGGCGGGGGACTCTACCTATCATGAGGCCGTGGCAAGGAGGGGTATATAATTCTGCTACCACAGACTAAGGAATTCTGACTAAGAAATAACTCAATCTACCACAATGATACAGTCCAGGCTGATGGAATTGAATTCCTAGACTTCCTGTGAGCGTGTCAAAAAGCAAATTCTATTTCCAGTAGACTGGGTGCTACGATGAAGTGAGCCTAAAACTCAGAGTCAGAATTTAGCCACCCCAGAGAAAGGAGAGCCTCAAGGTGGAGCCTGGTGCCAGGAGTTGAGCCCTGAATCAAGCTATACCTGAAGTCAGAGCCATCTGCTGAGTATTATTCAGTGATGCAAGCAAGCCTTTACATCCCCTGTTTTTGTTTATACCAGTTGAGTTAAGCATTCTGTCACTTACAGAGGAGTCCTAATAGCTATAGTGAATGAGTAAAATTGACTTCACAGCTGAGTCACAGCATACTGTGATTAAGCCTAGAATAGATACCTTGGCCAGAGTCTTTCTAGTGCAGGCTTCTACCTCATCCATCACTGCCACAACCCTTCCTACATGAAGTGATGGCATGCGATGCATGAAGCTGGGCTATTTCCTCTCGTCCCTCAAATGCCTTTTAAAGCCATTTCGCGTCTAAGCTGATTGTTGATGATATTTTATCCCATTAAAAATCCCCTTTCACCTTACTTGACTTCAGTGTTTCTTCATGGAAGGAATGCCACTGAGTTTAAAATTCTAGGATGAAAGCTCAAAAGAAGCAGAGTTAGTCTATTTTTAGACTAAATAAATAAATAAATAAAATAAGTTTTATAATTATACTGTACTCCTGGCCTGTGAGATAGAGTTTTGTTGTTGTTGTTGTTTTGACGGTTTAAGGAAGAAGCGACGAGGTGTAGTCGAGGGAGCACTTCATTTCAGACACCAGCACCTTTTCCGGGCCAATCACCTCAGTTCCTCAAGTCTCAGTTTCTTCATCTCTATCAAGAGAATAGTTTCTGTCTGTCTTATGTACTTTGCAAGGATGTCAAAATAGTCACATGAGATGATAAATAAGAATTAAAGGATATGGATATTATTTTCTTTTTAACAAAACCATTTTCTAAACATCACAAGTTTAGAGAGAAACTATTTGACTTGAGCTACTCAAATGTATTTTGTAATACTTTATCCCTATGACTACACGGGTCCTAGTATACTAACCACAAAATTGGAAGTAAAGGGGACCATATTGCCTAGTGCTTTCCTAGGAACAAAAAGCCTTTCCTACAAGCCTCCAATCAAACCTCCTTTCCTATTCGCTGGTCAGAAGGAGCTCACATGTCCACCTATTAAACCAAGCACTGGGCAATTGGGAGACTGAGGTGGGAGGATCGCTTGAACCCAGGAGTTCGAGACCAGCCTGGGCAACATAGCAAGACCCCGCCTATAAACAAACAAACAAATAAAAACCAAGCACTAGAAAGTGGAATGGGACAGCTAAGATTGGCTTAGAGAAAACTTCCTTTGTACTTAACGCCATGTTCAAGAGATGGCATATATGAACAAGATGGAAGTTCACTTCTCAGGAAAGAGAAATGGTGCTGAGATTAGAAACCAGGTGTCTGGCACAGTACTTACCAAACTCTATTGTAAACAGCCTGTTTATATGCCTGAATCCTTCCGTCACTTTCTAACTTATGGGGTAAAATGAGCAGCATCTTGCTCTTATACCCAAAGCATCAGTACAATTTCTGAAACCCAGTGGGAACTCAGTAAGCACCTAACTGAATTTCATTATCAAATTTCCAATTCATTTCAGCTCTAAGGCTCTATAAACATGTTTCAACGGTAGACTGACAATTGTTTCTGTACTTTTCTTGGTGGTGGGTGGAGACCCAGCAGGGAGGAAGAAACCCCATGGTATGTGTAAAACTCCTGTTGGCCTTCTGTGATTCTTTGATTTTTAGACTGATTCCATTTCCCTGCCCCGTTTACATTATTATCTAAAACCTTTAGAACTAATTAGAAGTGGGAGGATCAAAGATGATATATTTTAAATTTGCTTCCCGCCTCACCCACTTAAAGTAAAGAATCCTGCATAGCCCATTAAGCTGGAGGTACTTGCTGACAGGAAGGAAACCATCTGGTGAACAACTTCTGTTAATTATGTTGGAACATACTAACGAGAATAAAGAACAGCCCTTAATGACCTTCCCCTTGGTGGCAGAATCCACTGCAGAGTAGACAGTCGTGGCTCAGAGCCAAAAGCTAATGGTTAGTATTGGCACCGAACACTCAGGCTCACTAGGACTTAATAATCTCCCTTCGGTAGAGAAAGTATTTTAGGCATTCACAGCATAAATCCTCCTACCACCTGCATGTAACTGAGCTCCAAAATAGTCATTTAGGGCATTATTTGGAATCCCTTAGTAAATGTGAATCTGGGTGTTACTTTCTCTGTATCTTTCTTTGTTCTTGGACACATTGAACGAGGCCTGACAGAGGTTTGCATTTTGTTTCAACCAATAACAATATTTAAATATATTTTGGCAAAGCACTGATGCAATTATTGCATATCCCGGAGGGATAAAGATACATAAAAATAATTATCCTCATTATGACCTGGATGAGTTAACTATAATGATATTTCTAATTCTACTTTACCCTTGAAAGTCCAGATAATACTATATCGCTCATGCAAAAAGGCAGAGTTAAAGTTTTGGCATGTATACCACGAGTTAGCTCTGGGTATCAAAACATCAGCATTTTTTGTTTTATTCATTTCTTCTCTACTTGATTTGAGAAAGAGGTTTTTAAGGGGCTTACATAGAATGACAAGATTATGTAAAGTTAAAAATAAACTACTTAAAATTTAAAAATCTAATGCTAAAGATTTTTTCAAAGAAAAGTTTAAAAATAGACCAGAATAGGAAAATAAATTCACATCAGGAATGAGGCTAGTACACAGTACATGCATCATGAAATTCCATACCTTCCTGGAGGTGGGTCACAAAATTGACTCTAAGCTTCCTACTAGAAGAGGCAAATAATTCAGTAGGTTCTTGAGAAGCTCGGGGAAGAGTTTTAAAAATATCTTAAGCATAAGCATTTCCTAGTATCAAAAGTACTTTAAGCTGACTCTATCAATGAGTACGTTCAAAAGATGTATGCGTAAAAAAAAAAAAAAATCCTAGAAATTGCTGCTTCAGATCAAGTGGGAAATGTCATCTTAACAGAAATCTTAAATCAAAGTTCTGAAACTATGAATTGTCAACATCTAGCTCCTAAATTATAACAAATCTGTAAAGAATATAAATCTGTAATATATTAAAGCTTAATAACCCTAGATATTAGCCAAGAAAGTGCTTTATATATAATTTCTTGATGTATATTTAAGGCTTTTTATACATGCATCAAGAATATAATTTTTATGAAGGCAGGTATGTCCAAGAGTTTGCACAGAAGTAACAAAATAGAAGTTGTTTGTGCCTAAATCATCCCATCTGTGTCTCTTGGATAATATTCAATCTTCTTTGCAACCACATGCATCAAGCAATTGGCTAAATATCCTTGTAGACAGGATGTCTCCTATTTGCATCTGAACCACTCTTCTGTTTAAAATATAAATGCAATTAATTTGTATTATTTATTTAATCTGCCTTTGCATACTAATGTCACAAAAACTTAAAATAAATATAAGGTCATGAGCAACAGGCCTCAAAATATCTTTGTGTTCCGTGAATTTAATGATTTTTTGGAAAAAAAAAAAAACTAACCTCAACTTTCTTTGAAGTTTTTGATGCCGTCTCACCTCCTGGTATCCTCTGCACCACCCACCACTATCTTTGAAGTTGGCTCATCTGGTAACAGACTTACAGCAATCTGTCGTGTACACCTACCATTCAGGGAGTTAGATGTTGTCCATGTGACAGATTTAATCAACCCCTTGGTCTCTCAGACATGCAGCTGGTGGTGAATTCTTTTTTGCTGATGTAATATTGTAAGTGTCTTAAGTTAAAATTAAAGCTGCCATTACATTTTCATCTTGTTTTCCAAGAAGACCATTTTCTGGAAGTAGCATGTGTGTATATTTTTATGTGGCGGTGCCAAAGAGATGTTTTATACTACATCAAATCTTTCGTATTCAGAAAGAACGGCCCGACTTAATAGAAAAGTCAGTAAAGAATCCAAGTTGTTGGATCTGGGCTAAAGCAGGTCACCTACAATTATTGGTAAAAATAAAAATATGACCCTTTTTGGCAGTTTTATGTTACAGATGCTTCATTTGAGATGACAGCATTGAAATATGGAGAAACATGTGGGGTTTATAGAAATTCTCTCCCTGTCCAGATTGCCTGGCCTCTACAAGTCAAAATGTCATTTCTAAAACACATCATTTACCAGTCCTTCAGCAAAACAAACAATTCTTATGAGTCCCCCAAGGAACCAACACGGTAAATAATAACAGAGTTGGAATATCATCACAATAAAAGGATACTGCCAACTTTTTATAAAGAAGTCAAAAAAGTAAAAAGAACTGAAATTGAATATAAGGCAGAAAAAGGCTTTGAAACAACAAAATTAACTTTTGTCAGCTACCAACAAGTATGTATCCTGGGGAGATTCTGGGTGTGGTTGAGGATACCAGCTAACAGCAGAACGCTCCATTCTGTGAAGAAAAATGAGAACTCCAGGCTCACAGAAGCATGATAAAGATTAATGCTTTGCTGTAGTCTTTTCCAGTCTTCCTACAAATTCTATATCAGGGCCCATGAGCAAAAGCCACCTTACAAATGCCCATTGCCATTTTGGTCAAGTAGAAAAGTATATCTTTGTTTATAGCCTCAAGTTTTTTTTAGTTGGAGTCTCACTCCATTGTCCAGGCTGGAGTGCAGTGGCATGCTCACAGTCACCCCAGCACCGACCTGCTGGATTCAGGCAATCCTTCTGCCTCAGCCTTCCAATAGCCAGAACTACAGGTGCATGCTAACACACCCAGTTAATTTTTTGATTTATTATAGAGATGGGGTCTGCCAAGTGGCCCAGGCTGTTCTCTTAACTGCATTTTAATGGAAGCTAAAGAACAAGAAAGAACTTCAAAAAGTTCATGGAAAAGTGAAATTAAAAGATAAAATTTAAAAATATAAAATTTATTTCTCAACATAAACTACATTAAGTTCAAGACACTTTGATAAGTGATAATACCTTCCATTTAGTTCCTCCTAAATAACTGAGGATTCTGGAAATTTAACCATGTCAGTGTAGTTCTTTTTATATTGCTAATTGAAGAAAATTTGATACCTTTAAAAAGTTTTTTCAAGATTAGGTAACAAAAGAATCCAAAAGGTCATCAAGACTGTAAAGTGTATGTCTAATTATTTCTCATTGAAACTCTCAAAAAATTGCCCATCTTTGGAGAGAGGAGTGAGCAGGGTCATTGTCATGGTGAAGAAGGACTCTCTGGTAAAGCTTTCTCAGATGTTTTTCTGCTGAAGCTTAGGCTCTCTCATAATGAGCATATATTATTCTTTGGCCCTTCAGAAAGTAAACAAGAAAAAGGCCCTGAGCATCCCAAAAATACTGCTGCCCTGAACTTTACTCCTGACTGGTTTAATTTTACTTTGGCTAGACTACTTCCACCTACCTCTTGGTAGCCATGGTTTTGATTGTGCTTTGTCTTCAGGATTGTATTGGGAAAGCTCTGTTTTATCTCCTATTACAGTTCTTCAAAGAAATGCTTCAAGATCTTGATCCCACTTGTTAAAATTTTTGTTGAAAGCTCTGTTCTTGTCTGCAGGTGATCTGGGTACAATAGTTTTGGTACCCACTAAATGAGAAGTTTGCTCAGCTTTAAATTTTTCAGTCAGAATCATGAAATCAGTTGAGATATCTGTGGTGTTGGCTATTGTTTCTGCTGTTAATCATTGGTCCTTTTCAATTATGGCATGAACAAGATGAACTTTTTCCCTGCAAATTGATGTGGGTGGTCTCCTGTTGCAAGCTTCATCTTCAACATCATCTCATCCCTTAAGATGAGTTATCTACTTGTAAACTGCTGATTTCTTTTGACCATTGTCCTCATAAACTTGTTGTATAGCATCAATGATTTTACCATTCATCCACCCAGGCTTTACCATAAATCTTTGTTTGTTCTTGTTTCATTTTAACAGAATTCATGTTGCTTTGATAGGGGCTCTTTTTGAACTGACATGTTATCCGTCTTAGTGCCTCAAACTAGGTACTGTTCCATCACGTTATAACAAGTTAGTATGAGTTTATTTGGGTACAAAAAAAATTGAAATCCATGAACAGTGTTTTTATAACATGGATTTTCCATGAAATTTGTTGTTCTCTCATATATTAATCTTATTCCTTTAAAAAGAATACTAATAAGCTAATGCTTGTGCTTAAGAAATATGATATTCAGAGTAGTTGGATTCTGGGGTCATACTACCTTGAGAAAGAGTCCAGGCTCTACAATCCCTTACCTATGTTATCCCTACTGAGCAAGTTTTCTAGCCTATTTAACTTTCAGATTTCTCATCTGTCAAATGAAGGTAGTGCCTTCTGCACAGTGAAAGGAATAAATGCAAATTATGTTGAACCTGTAGGCAAAGTGTGTCACATAATAAGTGATTGGTAAACTGTAACTGATATTACTAGTGAAAGTACCCTAGAACCCTACATTCAAATAAATGTTATGAAATTATTCTCCTCTAAGGCTGCAGAGTACTTTGTTAGTACCATTCTATAAGAAATAGATAATAAACATAGGCTAGATTTAGAATGCAGGGAGTATTCTAAGTAATAGCAAAACTCCATGCCTTCCATCTTTGAAAAGATTATGATACAGTTACAAATTGGTTATGGAAGAAAACACTATGTCCTGAGGTTCTGTTAAGTGATAAAGAACCAAATTTCTATAAGTAAATATGAGACTCTCCCTTTTTGGAAAATATACGATCTTTATTTTTTTTTAATTTTTGGATGATCTCTAGATTCTTGGATAACTTGGGAGTGAAATGCCATGATTCAATTTTGCACAATCATTTTAAGAGGATGAATAAAGGCTTTTATCTTGATTTAGCAATTATTGTGTTTGTCTCAGAGGGTAGAAATTTGACTCCCATATCTATGAACTCACCTTGTTATGGGCAAATTGCTTAATCCCCTCATTAATCATCCTCCCCATCCATAAAACAGCACAATAATATTTACCTACCTCACAGTGTTATGAGCCTTAATTAATTAATGTTTGGAAGATTAGAATTCTTAGATGAAAAGAACTGTAAAGTATAATTATCATTTTGTTTTTGCATGATATGTTATGGAATAAAACTTTAAGATGCAATTCCTATTTCAGAGACCAACAAAGATATGCGATTTATGTATCTGATGGCCAAAAAACAGCCTATAACATTATTCCCTTTGGAAATGATTTGAAGGGTTTTATCAGATTCTAATTTTAGAATGTTTTCTTTTTATCTCTAACTGTGTGAGCTAGCCAGTGATTAAGGAAAAAGAGAATTCAAAATTCCCTCTATCATCACAGCATTCTACCTTCAATCTTTCACTGTCTCTTCATCAAACACTCCTGCACATTCAGAGTTCATTCTTTTCAAGGCCAGGTTAAGGTGGAGGATCTCTAAGGATAGATCAGTAGCTAACAACAGGAACATGAATAAGACATTTTTCTGAGTTCACTTCTTTTTTTTTAATCTTTGATTTTTTTCCCTTCATAACTTTTTGGCATGAATCATTTATCTTTTTTTCTCTTCAAGAAAATTGCCATAAGCATCACCATTGAATGTGAAATTTTAGGCCTTAGAGACACACTGATTAGAAAATACCCAAATTATACAAGTGACTGTTTTCCCCTTACGTTTTCAAAGGCTAGAACAGTTTTGAAAGACTATTGTAGGGACTGATGATGCATGAAAAACAGTTTGGATCCCTGAAGGAAACAGCAGACTTGCTAAAGCACGCAACTAATTACTTCCCCGGTCTGCTTAAAACCACCTTCCCAGCGAGACCTCATCTCTACAATAAATCAAAAAATCAACCGGGCGTGGTAGCTCATGCCTGTAATTCTGGCTACTTGGAAGGCTGAGGCGGAAGGATCACCAGACCCCAGCAGGTCGAGGCTGCGGTGGCCGGGAGCGGCCACTGCACTCCAGTGTGGGTGACAGAGTGAGACTCCAACTCAAAAAAAAAACAACAAAAAAACCCACCTTCCCTTGAGTGCCTTCAGTCTATAAGTAAAGGTCATGATTTGGGGACTCTTCATAAACCAGCACCGATTTCCTTGCAGTCTTGCGGCCTACTATGCGCCTCACTCCCACCCCTCTGCCCAAAATGTGTATTCCCGGCCTTAATCTAATCCTTTAAGACTCAGCTCAAATTTAATTGCTTCTACCATCCCTGGAAGTTAGTTATGCCATCTTCCAGGAACACAGTACATTAGCAATTGTTGCATATATATATAAATATATATGTATACACACACATATACCTACACACTATATATAGCATATATAAAATAACATTTATCAAAAATTATTTTAATATCATATTTATATTAAAATTATATGTTACATTACATTTTCATTATATCTTTATCTTATACTTTATATGCTTACATGTATTTATTTCTCTAATTTTTATTTTGCCTATGTATTTATGTAGTTTTATGTAAACATATTAATTAAATATATTAAATATTATTTAAATATGTTCATGTAAATATGCATAGACTCATAAGTGTGTGTGGTTTGTATAGCATCATTACTATTTATCTAGCATTAAGGTTTAGAATAGTTCAATTAAATATTAAAATTAATATAATTACATAATGTCCTGTCTACTTCAATCACTAGGTTGCAAACTCCTCTATGTCAGGAATTCAGACCGGTATTCAAACTCAACTCTAAACAATCATAATATTCACCCTTATTGAGCATTTACTCCATGCCAGACCCTGAGCTATGTGATTTATGTACATTATCTCATTTAATCTTCACTACAATTCAATAAGATGTGTTGTTATTATCCACACTTATAGATAAAGAAATGAAAATTTAAAGAAATGCAATAACCTGTCCCTAGCATTGAGTGTTTAGTTAGGGGTTGGTCAACCATGTGTTGGTCTTGACTCCAAAGACCTGGCCTTTGTCTATTTGGTGATATGGAAAGCTGGGTGAGGGTTGTGCATCCTAGATGGTTAGAGCAAGGGTTTGGGAGTCAGATGACCGAGGTGCAAGTCCCCATTCCATCATCTCTTAGTGGTGTGGGTCTAGAATATTTCCATCTGTACTGGTCATTGTTTGTGAGAGTGATCCAGAAACAGAGTTCAGAGAGGGAAAGGGAAAATGCGTCAGCAGCTATTGATGGAAAAGTTAGACTTTGTAAAAAATGGATATCCTTACTTCCTTATTGATAAAACTAAAAAGAACACTGGCTAAAATTAAAATTTTATTTCAATTTCTTTCATGCTCAGGAAGTTTCTATCCTTTAGATCCTTGTAACTCAAAGGTAACCTTAGCATCACTGGGGAGTTTATGAGAAATGCAGAATCTGAAGCCCCATCCCAGACTACAGAATCAAATTCTGCACTTGGACAAAAGCCTCACGTGATTCCTGTGTGCAACATAGCTTGAGAAGTGCTCATCTAGACCATTCTCTTCCTGACCAATGTTGTCAAGTGATGGTGGTAGAGAAGATGGGTCTGATGCTACATTGTTTCAACAACTTAAACCTTAAATAAATGCAAGGATTATGGGAAAGAAGCAAGGGTAAGAAAGCAAATAAACCAAAAATCAGATTCTAGTATCAGGTTTGCTGCAGACAAGCTGTGTGATCTCATATCAGTGTCTCTGTGATTTAAATTCCACCTCTGTAACAAATGTTTTTGGAGAAAGGAAGAAAAGAAGAAGATAGGAAAAGAGGAAATTAGCATAGATTAGTCTAAAGGTGACTTTTAAATTTAAATACTCACTAGATAAAAGATTAATAAAGTAAGGCACAGATCTGACTAAAAGGAGTGTGTCTGTCTTTTTTTTTTTTTTTTTGAGTTGGAGTCTCACTCTGTCACCCAGACTGGAGTGCAGTGGCCGCTCCCGGCCACCGCAGCCTCAACCTGCTGGGCTCCGGAGATCCTTCCACCTCAGCCTTCCAAGTGGCTGGAATTACAGGCATGTGCTACCACGCCCGGTTGATTTTTTGATTTATTGAAGAGATGAGGTCTCGCTGCCCAGGCGGGTCTCGAACCCGCGGGCTCAGGCAATCCACTCACCTCAGCCTCCCAAAGGTGCGGGATTACAGGCTGAGCCACCGAGCCCGGTTGTGTGTCTGTCTTAATACGGCAGTATCTTCCAGTACACAGTAATTACTGTATAAATACATTCACCAAGAATGAATAAATGGTCACTCACCCTTGAAAACTCTCAGGTGTTTTTCTTTTTTCTTTTTTTTTAGATTGGAAAATATCGTTTATTTAGAAAGTAAATATGTGCATGTGTGTGGGGGGGTGTGAGACAGAGAGAGAGAGAGAGAGAGAGAGAGAGAGGGAGAGAGGGAGAGATGGGGGGTGAAATTCACCTCCTCAGGGTAGAGAAGGGGGCCCTCAGATGTTTTTCTTTTTTTCTTTCTTTTTTTTGAGTTGGAGTCTCACTCTGTCTCCCAGGCTGGAGTGAAGTGACACACTCCCGGCCACCATAGTCTCGACCTGCTGGGCTCAGTCTCAGCCTTCCAAGTAGCTCAAACTACAGGCACACGCCACCACGCCCAGCAAATGTTTTTATTTATTGCAGAGATGAGGTTTTGCCAAGTTGCCCAGGCTGGTCTTGAACCTGTGGGCTCTGGCAATCCTCTCACCTCTGCCTCCCAAAGTGCTGGGATTATAAGCGTGAGCCATGGCGCCCAGCATTCAGATGTTTTTCTTAAAGCTAGCAGCACCTTCTGTGCTTCTATCATAATTATGCATACACTGACACTTAAGACACTGTAACAAATCTTTTAAACAAAATAAAAGTATCCAAAACTCTGTCAATTTATAACGTTTCTGCAACTTTCCAATCCCCAGGCATGCATCTTTTACATAGCCAATATGAGTCCATAGAGTTGCAATTTGGTAGGCCTTCAATAAATATTTGTGAATGTACACAGCTTTATCATTATTTTAATGCTGCATATTTCTTCAAGTTAAAGTGTCTTCATTTTTTAGAACAGTGTCCATACTGTTAAACAAGTTGGTGGTTTTTCTTTTTCTTTTTTTTACAAACAATACTAGAGTGAACATTTTTGAGAATATATATGTGTGTCTGTTGAGTGGTATTTCTTTGATATTCGTAAGAGTGGGTTGATTGGAACAGGGTCTGCTCATTATGGTTCTTGTTACATACTGCGAATTCACTTTCTAGTTCCAAAATTCTTGTTCTGAGAGTATCTTGAATTCTCTAGTGGCTGTAGCAAAGACCAGAAGCCAGCAGCCAACTCCTGATGCCACCACAGTCCTTGAAAATGGCAAGACAGACATTCCCACATTCTTTTCTTTCATGGATGATTTAAACAAAATGGAAACCCTGTGCTAGAAATTGGCTTATGGCATCCAGTGGATGAAATATCATGTTACACAAATGGCCAGAGACTAGTTAGATAAACAAGATAAACTCAAAGTTGCATTCTTTCCCAGAATCTGAGAGTAGCTCTTTGGAGCATGGATTCACAATTCTATTTCTAGCCTATTTTTAAAATATCAAAGAGAAGGACCAGATGTCACAGTGAATTAATATTCTGGACTTTCAAATCTGGAGACATAGGTTCAAATTCTCCCTAGTTGAAAGTAAATATGAGTTTTCTGGCTTCTTGAAGCTCCCTGGTGGCTATTTCATTCACCCCAAATTTGACAGTTTGACAGGATGATCCCAGCGTCTTCTTTTTTTATCATGACCCAAGAGCTGAAAGCTCAGATGAGGGGAGGCAGGTGCCATGACTGAACCAAGCGAAGAGCCAACCTCATCTCCCTCTCCCTTCACCATGCAGACCTCTTGGGATCCCTGTCTACTGTTTCACATTTCCCCATCGAGAGGCTCTGAGATACACAGCTGTTGTTTAAGACAGACAGGAAATAGAAGAGGAGGAGCTCCGGCTCCTCGACTGACTTAGTGATGGAGCTCGAAGGCCGTCAAAGTGCAGCCGCAGAATCCACTGCCGTGGCCACAGTGCTGTTGCAATCACCCAAGCAGACCTCATGGAGGGACCCCCTGACAAGTTTTCTCTCAGTAGCACACATCTCTATTCTCTGCTCAGGTCAGTGTCTGAGATCTTGTCACCGAGACTATGGCAATGCTATTAGCCTTAAGTCAGGGTTGCATGCCCCTTTTTTTGTGCTTCACCCCAGCCTCTTTTTCAACATCCAAGCACTTCTCCCACTGCCTATAAGAGCCTGTACCTATCTGCTTCCCCCCGTGGGGCCCTAGACGCCATGAAAGCATAGAAGGCAATCAATATACCTACCAATTCACCGGTATATCCCCCAGTGCCCTGCAGAGTGGCCATCTCTAGTTCCATCCTTTGATGCATGCCTTTCTGAACATCTCAGTGGGATCTTCCAAATCACCTTGTAAATCATCTGAGACGCCTCTGGGAAACAAAGAATGGTGTTGGAGAGGCAGACTATGTGTAAGAGCGGGCTCCAGCTAGGACCAGGGATGAGGAGGGAGTGCCCCCGGCTCACTACCAATTGGGCATTGCACTCGAGTGAATCCGATTCCACCAGACACCCCACGAGCATCCTCACGTGGGAAGTGAGGCTGGTGTGGTGACAGGTGATCTTTCCCACAAAAAGACAAAGGAAAAGGAGGTAGCACGTGGAGCATCCTTTGCTCAATCAACGTCCACATGCAACCCAGAAAAAAATAGACTTCAGGAGAGTCTGGACTTGGAAATTTTTAATCCCCCCCCAAAAAAACCTCCAAACAACCACATGTACAATCTTACTTTATATCTGTTTTTCTTTCTAGTTAAGTTGGATTTTCCATTTAAAATACATTTAAATAGACTTTTTAAAAGGCAGAGGGAGCAAATTCTTTCACGCATCTCCCTCCCCCGCTCCCCCTACCCCAAGCTTTCCCATGGGATCTCCTGCGTGAAGAAAGCCTGGCTCATCCTGGACTTTCTAAATAGGCGGGCTGTCCACATCTCAACCCGTGTGCTGATATCCTGCTTTTATTTGAGTTCAGCTCTATCAAACTATAAGCATATGTTTTAAAAAAATTATATCTTTTCAGGCATAGTTAAGACAGTTAAAACATTCTTTTTCCCCCTCCAGAAACCTAGGAATGAATTTTTCACCACTAAGGCAATATCCAGCGGAGAAAAGGGCAACCAGCCAGGAAGGAAAAGGGAACCCAGATCGAGCCGATCACGTCGGGCTGAGTTAATAACAGACCTGCAAAGACCAGTCTCCCAGCCTCTAACCTGCAGTCACGGGGGAATCCCAAAGGACTTGTCTCTTTCATTTTTTTTTTTCCTGAATAATATGATCCAGAGCTCTTCAGAGTCTCTCTGCACCCTGATAGTTGGGGCAATTGCGTCCCACTGCTCTAAAGTTGGGTGCTAAAATCTCCTCCTGGAGTCGAGTTTTTAAAGGGAGCAGGTTTAAAACTGTCGACTGGAGAAGAGAGAAGGCCAAATTGCTCTCGTGCTTGAGCCTGCAGGCCAATTTGTTTGTAATTGGGTTGGTATGCAGGAAAGATAGAGCCGTCTGGGGGAAATGCTACAGGACTCCCTCGAGTAGAGGATACTTCTGATGCCGCCCTTTAGCCCAGCACCAGGCCCAACAAAGGAGAAGCCATGAGACCCTGAGCACAGAGGAGAAGGGCCAGTCCTGTGTAGTCACATGATGAAAGGACGGCAGGCAATGCCCAGTGGAATAACGCAGGACCCGTCTCCAAAATCAGTGCAGAAATCAGAGCATATATCGCAAGGTCTGTGTTCAAAGTCAAGGAATGTGGGCCAAGAAAGAAGCTTGAAGGAGAGAAGCGGGAGAGGACAAAGCTGCCGAGGGTTCCTATAAGAGTCGAACAGCAGCCCTTTACCAGGAAAACGTTATGATTTTTTGTTTTCTGTTATTTTTAATGAAATTGCTGCACCTTCCATCACCTTCTCAGTTGAATCTACATGGTCCAACTGTCCGCCACTAACATAAATTCCATCTGAGGTCAGCATCAGCTGCAGAGGCTGAAAATGTTGGCTGGGGGGGAAAATCGATTTTAGCTCTCACCTTGGTTTTGCTGCTTATAGTTTATGAGACTTTAGGCAAGATACTTAGCCCAACTGCACCTCAGTTTTCTGGTCTGAAAAATGAAAATAATAACTCCTATCATAAGGCAGACTTAATGGGATCTTGGAAGTTGGAAGAGCCATGCTGGATATAATGCATGATCAAGAACATGGTCTCCAACCCCCCCCCCGTAAGTTCCCCTTTGTCTCATGCACTAGCCCACACTTGCTTCCCACCAAGGTTCTTGATGTGGCCTGTGCTTGACAATGAAATTCATCTCTGGGATATTTGTATGGGAGGGGGAAGAAAGAAAGAGACCCCTCTGTCAACCGTGGTAGTAACTGAGTGTGAGCTTCCGCAGATGTGGCCAATCTGGCAGCTGGCTGGTGTCTGCGCTTCACGGCCAGGCACTAGCTACAGGGCTGTGGGCCAGTTGCCATTTCCTGCAGCTTCTTGGGTGGCAGCCTGTGTGGCATAACCTCAAATCTAAGAGTAATCCACCTTACTTTCTTGATTCCAGTCTTTTCCACAATGTAGTAAGCACTTGTATGCGTTTTTCTGTTGCTATGCCGCAAATTACTACAAATTGAGCACCTTAAAACAACATCCATTTACTAGGTCACACTTCTGTAGGTCAAGTGGGCTCAACTGAGTTCTCTGCTCAGGGTCTCACAAGGCTGGAAACAAGGGGTCAGCCAGGTTGAGGTTTTAGCCGGAGACTCTGGAAAGAATCGGCTTCCAGGCTTTCATGTCATTGGCAGAATGCATTTCCTTCTGGCTTTAGGACTGAGGTTCCCACTTCCTTGCTAGCTGTCAACCAGGAGCCTCTCTCAGCTCCTTAAAGCCACTCACACTTCTTCCTACATGGCCTTTTCCATTTTCCACATCGAGTCCTTCTCATAACATCACAGCCAACTGCAGGATCCTTATGTCAAATCTCCTCACACCTCAGTTTTGACTTGCTGTTCTGCTTTCAGTCAGAGAAAGCTGCCTGCTTTTAAGGACTCGTGTATTTAGACCAGGATCCCTCAGATAATCTCACTTTCTTAAACTGTATCGTGTAACACAGGAGTCCCCAACCTTTTTGGTATCGGGACCAGTTTCATGGAAGACTCTTTTTCCATGGACCTAGGGGATGGTTTGGGGGATAATTCAAGCACGTAACATGTATACTTTATTTCTATTATTATTACATTGTAATATGTAATTAAATAATTATACAACTCACCATTTAAAAAAAAAAAGAGGTGTGGCTGAAAGTGGTAAACAAAATAATGGGCAGGCCATGCGCAGACTGAAATAAATGTCAGATTGTGACTTAAAACCTGCCCCCAGATGCAGCTGTACCATTGAAGTACATCGACTCACCAGCCACTCACTGAGAGGGTTTTGATACGAGTCTGCGAGCCATGGATTTTTGATGGTCTCTGCACAGTCAAACCTCACTGCTCATGTTAATCAGCACTTCCAGCCGCTCCCCAGCACCGGTATCACCGCCTCAGCTCCGCCTCACATCATCAGGCATTAGACTCTCCTGAGGAGCTGCAACCTAGACCCCTCACATGCGCTGTTCACGGCAGGGTTCACGCTCCCAGGAGAATCTAATGGCCCTGCTGATAGGACAGGAGACAGAATTCAGGCAGTGATGCAAACGGTGGGGAGCAGCTGTAAACACAGCTCACCTCCTGCTCTGCAGCCTGGCTCCTAAAAGACCATGGACAGATACCATGGCCCGGGGGTTGGAGACCCCCATGGAACACATCACAGGAGTCTTTTATCTGCTTATCAGCAGCTTCTAAGATTCGAGTGGAAGGTATTTGGGAAACCACTTTAGAAATTCCGCCTACCATAATAACCAATTCCCTCCATTAAATCACATTCTGCCTAAACCCTAGAGGGGGTTCTGTGATCTGAGACCACTGTCTGTCAACAAATTCTAGTA
Source organism: Carlito syrichta (assembly GCF_000164805.1). Taxonomy (NCBI): domain Eukaryota; kingdom Metazoa; phylum Chordata; class Mammalia; order Primates; family Tarsiidae; genus Carlito; species Carlito syrichta. The sequence continues at coordinate 394,168 of NW_007258153.1, read as the reverse complement.
CAGAAAATACCTCTTAAGTTTGATATTGAGCCAGGCTCAGTGGCTCAGCCTGTAATCCCGCACCTTTGGGAGGCTGAGGTGAGTGGATTGCCTGAGTCCACAGGTTCGAGACCCGCCTGGACAACTTGGCGAGACCTCCTCTCTACAATAAATCAAAAAAATTAGCCGGGCATGGTAGCGCGCGCCTGTAGTTCCAGCTACTCGGAAGGCTGAGGCAGAAGGATCGCCGGAGCCCAGCAGGTCGAGGCTGCGGTGGCCGGGAGCAGCCACTGCACTCCAGTCTGGGCAACAGAGTGAGACTCCAACTCAAAAAAAAAAAAAAAAAAAAGATTGATAATGGTCTTAACCTTGGAACATTCTGGACCTTGCCCCAACAAATGTCAGTTCACAAACAATTCTTTAGTAACTGTCATGTACTTGGTTGTGCTACATTTAAGACAATAAAAAAGAATAAGAAATCCTACCCTTCTAGACAAAATAGACACAAGAATAGAAAGTTTCAATGGAAGATTCCATCAGAGATGAGAGAGATTAAGTTCAAAGTAGAATATCACTCATTCTCTCAAGAAATCTTGTTTGGATACCTCCTCTGGGTCAAGTGTTGCCTTAGACACCAGCAATTAAAAGGCTAATGGGATATGTTTCTTCCCCTGGAGAGTCTCAAGGCTGGTATAGGAATCAGATATACAACCCCAACAAAATGTCATATTATAATAATACCTGCAAGGTGTGGACTTTTTACTAGGTACCCCACACTATGCTAAATATACACACTATACTATTTACCTTTTAAGCCTAAGTATATATAATTATTTTCCAAATTTCACAGAAGAAGAAACTAAGGCTCAAAATAATTAAGTCACTTTTCTGGGAAAAGAAAAACCTGGGTTTGTAACCCAGATAGGTCCCACCCCTGCCAGTGGATATAAAATGTCTGTGTTGTGCCCAGACCCCCGGGGACCCTTTCTCACCACTTCTGTGCTGTCCGCTTCACCCACCTTCACACCTCACTGCCATTCCCACACACCTGGGCTTCACTTCTCACAGCCAGCACCTGCACTCTTTCTTGGGGCTCTCTCCTGTGAGTCTCCTTTGCCCACACGAATGGAGAGACCAAAGTGCCTAGGAGTGCATATCCCCTGGGGCAGTCCTTAACCCATGCCCACTGGATGTGAGGGTATGAAAACTCCAGTCCTGTTGCCTTAGGGTAGGACAACTCTGAGACTTGGTTTATAGAGTTAGTAAGTTTTCCTGCAGAATGGGAAAAACTACCCTCCGAGCAACTTTGCCTATGAGGACGCATGTCCCTGCCTCCCTCCCGTCCCTGCCCTCTGCCCCCCACCCAATCCTTCCCTAGTTTCCCTTGGAAAGTTACTTATAAACGTTTGCACATAGATCTGAGGGTCTGCCTAAGATGTCACTGCTCTGACATTTACACAGCACCACTATAGGAACCAAGAGGAAAGCATGGCTAACTCCATTTGTGGCAGTTGGCAAGGACTACCCAGAATAAGTCCTATTTCTAGTCATGAAAGATAAGCAGAGGTCTGCAAGGTGATCGAGTGGGAAGAAGACCATTCCAGTCAGAGAGAGCGACACACACACAAATGCAGAGGCAGAAAGGATGAGGGCAAGGTGAAGGTTGAAGAAACAAGTTGGAAATGCTACCACAGAGAGTGGAGGAGGTGTGGACCTGTTGGAAGTCAGGACCTTCAGGCCAGGAGAAGCACCTAAGAGTATATAAGGGATCATGATCAGCTTTAGATTTTTTTATGCAGCAAATGTGTATTGAGAACTTGCAGTGAAGGTTGAACACCAACCTAGCTTCTAGGGATATTGTCGTCATGACCACGAAATACATGTGCCTACTTAATTTAAATGTATTTTCCCAACTGTCCTAGCCACACGTGAAGTGCTCATTGGCCACACGTAGCTAGTGGCTATCACGTTGGACAGAGCAGGTATGGTGCTTTTGTAACATCACAGAATGTTCTACTGGACAAGTCGAATCACAGGAGAGGATAGCGGTGAGTCTTCCATCGAATTTCTCATTTTAAGTGGCTATTTCTTTTATAGCCTTTTTAAAAGTCACCTCTTGTACCCTTCTTTTTTAGTCAGAAGAATCTGAGGATTCTCTCAATTGCACAACCAGGCGGCTGCACAAACACCAGCGTTTGGCAATCAAAGAGTAGTGGTGGTTGTCAAAAGACCAGGATTGCAGAAATCCCTTTGAAAAGGCACGTGGTCTTTTATGTATTGGATGAAGACATTATGCTCACACCTGCCTTGAGAATCTGAGCAGTCAGGTCTGCTTACCTTATTCATTCTGAATGTGAGCAACTCAAAGCACATTCTCCTAGAGCAAAACCATGCCAATAAAAGAGTTACACACTGGATTCCTCACTGGGCACTCTAGCAATTCCAGCACCACAAAAATGAAAGTTAACCAGCTACCAGCAACAGGAATTTCTGAAATCCACTGGGGAATTTCTGAAATCCGTGGGGGAATTTCAAACTCATGATTTTTATAAATTATACACGATGAACTAATAGCAACTGGAATTTCCCTTGAGGAGGCATGTTATTGTACTTCATCTTCCATCTTCTTACAAGAATCAACGAACAGCAACGTGTTAACCGATGTCCTACAATAAACCTATCATAAACATAAAAACTGAGCTATGTACTCAAGTATTGCAAGCAAAGTGTCACTGAAAAGAAATTTAAATCCAGCAGTGATGAAGTCTACAGTACAAACCATACTGATCATGCTTTCAAATACTCAATCTACCCTAAAGAAGCAGTTTAGTATTTAATTGAAAAAAAATTGTGTCTCATTATTCCTGGCCTGGTAGCTTTCGGGTTTTGAACAAACACTGTTCATTTTATGATTCCTCTTCTCTTTATGATAATAATAAGAGAAGTTATAATATGAGAAGAAATGCTATTTTTAAAAGAGAATATCAACTTTTGTTGACTATGATAGTTGCATTAGAAGCTTAATTCAGCCCACTTTATATGACTTTTAGCACTCTCGCTTTATAAAAAGCTTGCAAACATGAGTAGACCAATTCTTAAAGGCCTGGACCAGCTGCAGGGACCAGAGACTACATAGCAGAGAGATTGTATTATTTTTTCCAGAGCAGAGATGATGTCATTGCAATCAATGAGATTTCTTATACAGTTCTCTCCCTCTCTCTCTCTCTCTCACTGTGTGTGTGTGTGTGTGTGTGTGTGTGTGTGTGTGTGTGTGTGTTATATAGAGCTTCGTTAATTCTGTTGCCCCTGCACCTGCAAGCAAAAGGGTGCAGAATGTTCCCACTCTCCTTTCTTCAAGACTAAGGAGGCAACAATGACAAGCTCTTGGAGTTTTCCAGTTGATAATAGAGAGTAGAGAGGCAGGCTGTGCACCACAGTGTATTCTGGTAGCCCTGCCACCAGATGAAAGGAAAAGCATAAAAGCTTCAGCAAAGCCTGGACTCTGCTGTTCCTGCTCCAGCATGCCATCAAACAGGGATGGGGCACTCGATGGATGTAGGCGTTCTGTTGTTCATATTTGCCGAGTTCAGCTCGGAACGTCTGAGATCAACAGGGGGCCCCACTAATGAAACAGATGCACTCACTGTTTGTGTGTTTAATGAATCACTGAGTTACTGATCAGCAGTGAGCAATGGAAGCTGTTCAAACAGAAAGGAAGCCCAGTCGTGGGGCGGGGGGCGCCAACCACTCCTTTGAAGCACGGCAGGCCCTGTAGGGAGTGGGAGAGGCTGGGGTTCACTCCCTACAGTTCACAGAGCAATGGTAGCGAGAAGATGGTGTGATTCCTAATTGGATGATGAAAGTCAGCTCAGGGGACAGAGACCAAAGGGCCAAACGCAAGAAAAGGAGGAAGTGAAAACATCTGAATCAAAGGTTGAGGTAAAACTGAGAGACAGGTGTTTGCAGTGAACCATGCAATAACCTTCATCTTGCCCAACCTCCCCCCCACCCCCACACACCTCCTCAGTGGAGAAGGAACAACAGAGGTAAGAAAAAAGCAAGACTGAACATCCGGATGCTGGTTTTCTTACAAAGAGTTCATGGTACAGTGGAAATTCTCTGTACTTTTGAGATGCAAATCTGACCCTTCCTTGTGGGATTCCTACAAGTTACACTCCTCTAAGTAGAACTGACTTATGGTAGACTAGAGTTGTATTTAATGAGCTGTGCTTTTTTCCCCCCTACACATAAGACTTTTTATTTATTATCATTAAAAGTCTGAATTTTAAACAGATTCTCAGACCATCAGTTCTTTCAATTTTAACATCTGTGCCATCTTCACCCAGTAGGTTTTCCAAAATGATTACCTTCATCCTGAGGCTCCAGTAGTTTTCCCAGTTCAAACTTAGGCTTCTTCGGCATTTTTGCTTTCCTGATGAACACGTGATGGAGTGTGTAGCTGGATTGGCAAGCCTTTTCTATGTCTTTCCCCATGCTATCTGCTATCAATTCATTAGCCACTTCTTTCAACGCTTGTGTCTATACCTCTTGGCTCATGATTTTTACTACCTTCTTTCAGAACTGTAGGTGCTAAGTGTAAGAGGTCATCAGAATCTGATTGTTACTTTTTTAGAAAAAGCAGCATAGAAGAGGTGATGCAAATAACCATCAATAGTTCTGACATCAACATAAACTTCATTCCTGATCTGCCATTTTTTGACCATGGAGCATATTTTTTCATGGAAATTGGTCAGGCAGTTTTTGCCCTGAATATCCTTGGTAATTAGCTTGAATTTTCTATCTTTTAAGTTTATTTATTTTACTTGTTATTTTTTATTTTTTGAGTTGGAGTCTCACTCTGTCGCCCAGACTGGAGTGCAGTGTCACACTCCCGTCCACCGCAGCCTTGACCTGCTGGTCTCCGGCAATCCTTCCCGCCTCAGCCTTCCAAGTAGCTGAAACTACAGGCGCGCGCTACCACATCCAACTAATTTTTTTAATTTATTGTAGAGACGAGGTCTCGCCAAGTTGCCCAGGCGGGTCTCGAACCCATGGGCTCAGGCAATCCACTCACCTCAGCCTCCCAAAGCACGGGATTACAGGCTGAGCCACCGAGACCAGCTTATTTATTTTATTTTAAAGATGTGAGGTACAATTCAGGATTAGGTATACAAGTGGTCATCATACAGGTAAAGTTTGGGCCTCCCTTGGGTCCCCACTTTGCCTGGTTTCAGATCAGTTACCCTTATTGATGCTGTGCCCCACCCACCCACCTATACCGGCAGTATCCCGCTACTACCAATCCTTTTCTTATAGTATTATGGTAAATGTTCACTCTTTCCAGTCAGAGGTGTCCTTGTAACAAGTTCTGGCTACTGGAATATGGACCAAAGTCAGACACTTTGCAGTCAATGCTGTCGCATAAAACCTCCTAGGTGGACCTCTGTGCTGGCTTACCCTCATTTGAAGTTGGATATTGCTACCTGGGCCTATCCTTGACGATCACAAAGTTGTCGGACTTGGGCCCTTTCAACCCTCAGGGTGGCCAAGCAGGGTCTGAGACAGCTGGTTGGGCACCCCAGCTGTAAGCAATCTGCTCCAGGTACCTCAGTGCACTGAACAAACTGATCTTCCTCTACATGAGCCAGAAAAACTGAAAAGGAAGTATTCTGGTAGATTCTGAGGAGCCCTCCAGTTCTATCATTCTCTATTTAAGGCCATCATGTCATATATACCCTCGTTCACTCCAGACAAAGATAGGGTGTTCTTTCTGTCCATTAAAGATCTCCTAATGGAAGGAGTGAAGCTTTCCTCCCTTCCCTTCTCCCTCAGAGAGAAAAGAGGAGACACAGAAGAAAAAAAAACAAACAAACAGAAAATATGTCAGAATCCGCCAGTCAGTTAATGGGAGGGAATCATGAGAGGGCCTGCAGGGATGTAGCATGAAATCTGGGAGAGCCGCAAGCCAGAGAATGAGGGTGCCACTCGTCACTGTGTTTGATTGGTGTCAGATCTCTGGGCTATAAAGTCCGAGTGAAGGCCAAAGCAGGGACAACAAGCTTCTATTCCACAGCATATCTCTTGCGACGTACGGGTTTGTGTTGAATCAAGCCAGTCTCAAATCCTTTTAGAACTAAAAATCTCAGCTATTCCAAAATTAATCTCCTTCCGTATGTCCTCTTCAATAAAGCTTTCCTTTCAACTTAGACAAGGATGTGAAAGCTATTGCTGTTTGAAAAGCCAAGATGTGTATACACATGTCTTGTGTGCAGATAACTTATAGTACAGTTTTCTGATTCTAAATGTTTGTGTGCATAATGGAATGTTAACTCCTCTTAGACATCGTGCCCTCATCACATGCCGCTGTAGTGGAAATGCGACATCATCCTAGAATAAAGTGGTTGCATGTGATCTGTGACATTAAATAGCCAGACTGAGCACTCAGGATTGAGACAATGCAAAACTGGCCTATAAAGATGTTGATTAGTCCTTTTGTTGTTATTGTAACAAAGAGGATAAGTGATAATTCCACACGTTTTACAAACCTTTAAAAAAAAACATGTTTATAGTATTGTTATGTAACTTCCATTGGAACTGCATTCTGTTTGTTCCAAAACACTGAGCTCCTTCACAGTATAGGGCCTTTCCACCAGCGATTCCCTCTGTTGGAATACTGTTCCCTGGATCATCACCTGGTTAGCTACTTTACTGTCACTCAAGTTGCTGGGGAACCTCTGATCGCCTCTTCAATTAGCTTGTTTCCAACATCTCTAGCTAAACTGTTCTCCCCATCCTCACCCGCACTGACTCTCCACCTATCACCCTCTTTGACCATCACCTATCACAATCTGATATTCTCTTGCTTATGTATTTGCTTAGTTGTTTATAGTCTGTCTCCCCTCACAAGGGATAAACCCCTTGAGAGTGAGACATCATCTGTCTTATTCATCACTGTATGTCTAGTGCCTGTGTAAGAGCATAGTGGTCACTCTATAAATTTTTGCTGGGTGAATAAATTCAAGAAATCTAAGACTCACAATAAAGGCCAAAACAGAGCCTGAGATCCAGAGGCAGAAGGATTATTTTCTAAGAGTCACACTAGGGAGCAAAGAGATTGCTCTGGTGCTGTACTTCCCTTTTCTTTTCCAATTTAGTGATTTCAGAACAAAAGGCACAGTGACTACTATACACAGACCCACATCACTAGAGGTAGGTTCGTGTGTCTTTTCTCTCCTGTGGATGTCTTACTTCTTGGTGGCAAGTTATGACTCTTCAATGGCATCCTGTCTGGTTGTACTACCTGCCTCACAAGCAGAAAATAGCATGTTCGCCTAAGAAGACCAGCATCTCATGGCTGAGGACAGTTGTGTTACTATGGTTCTGCAGAGTCTGGGCTTCAAGATCTGAGGAATGGTACAATCTAGTCTCATGGCCAGCACGGATGAGAAAGGCTGTATGTCGAACTCTAAGGGGTGCTCTATGATGTCAAGGAAGATTTCAGCAGTATTGCTATATCGGCTTAAGCATTACCTGATGCTGATTCCATGCTGGCTACTACCCAGATGAAAAGGTGTTCCTTCTCTACTGTTAGAAGAACTCAGCACCATATCAGACAACGGTAGACAATCTGCCTTGAGTCTCTGACTAGAGAAAGCCTGTAAGGTTTGAAGAGGCTGAGTGGAGTTTCCAGGTTTCTGGCAGTTTCACAGCTATAGAAGCTGTGCTTCCCAGCTTGAAGGGGAGAAGGGATACTTAACTCACAGATGCCTCCTCAGGGCTCAAGGCAGGGTCCCCACCCAGGTGAATCACTTGGGACTGAAGCAGAGCAAGGTGGAATAACATTGGTGAAGTCCCAGGACAATGTCAAAGTGTCTCCACCTGAATTTCAGAAGGGAGACCCTGGTGTGTGAACAATGCCAACACTCTCATGACCCAAGGTTAGAGAGTTGGCTTCCAGGTTTTTGATGGTTAATTGACTTTGACTTCTTCTCCTCTCTAACCAGTTTCAGAACCTCCAGATCTTTGAAGAGACAGATCACAAATCCCTTCACTCACTCTTCCCGGCCTCCTACCTCAAAAATCAGGGCACGTAATTTTCTATCCTATTATAAGCATATAAGCACTTCGTGGCCCCAGTATTTGGTCAGGACGTTCTTCCTTAAGGGTTACTAATATGTCTCCCGCAGCAGCATCAACCCATTTCTTCCTATTCAATCTACTGTAAGACACAAATAAATGAATATCCAATTTCTTCAGGATCCTTGAAAACAGTTAAATCAACTCTTGACTTTCTCTCTTCACTGCATTTCATAACGGGCCATGTTCCACCACTATCATCCTTCTGGTCATTCTTTTTTGAACTTTAAACCTTTGTATCATTTTTTGAATGCAGAGGTCAGAACTGTATATCCTAATCTCATAAGATCCTTGGCAAGTCTTGGAGCAACTAAAAGCTTCTTTCCAATTTTTGATGTTGCTTTTCTGTCACTTTGGATCTGAAATTCACAGCTGGCATATTCAACTTGAACTTGAATCTCTTTTTGCCATATGGCCTTACCTAATTCTTTCCTAAACAGCCTTAACTTAGTTTTTGTTTTGTTTTGTTTTGTCTCTAGGTGTAATATTCTTGTCCCAACCTTATCTGCTTTCAGATTGTTGGATTTCTACATTTTCCAAGTTTACTTATTTGTATTTGTCAGTCACTGGAAACTTCAGGAAACTCAGCCAGCTAAGAAGAGATGCCTGCCCATTGAGAAAAACATGGAACAACCTTGACACCAGGAAGACACAGAAGTGGCCAGACTGAGCTGGCCCTCCCAAGGTCACCCTGAGCCTTTGATAAGCACAGTTTGTTTCAGAGTTCCTGAGTGAGGTATCCACCTGTTATCAGATCAGTCTGGGCCTCCTCTGGAGATGGTTGTTGGAAATCCATTCTTCATTTCCTTTGTTCCCTTGACTTATTCACACTCACACACTAACATCCATATTACTCTGCAATCTAGATGCTTGTCTTTACCTCTTTCTGTCATCCACACTTGCCTAGTTCTTTTCTAGACATTACTATCTGCATTAGGTTTCTGTCTCTAGATGTACTGCTCTTGTCCCACCTGGATTCTATTTCAGATCATTGTCTTACCTAATTTATCAAGTTTACTTATATATTTTTTTTTCTTGGAGGTTTGGCAGTCCCAGCTTTCATATATAGTCTCAGCATCACTATTACAGAATTTCCTTTCACTCTCAAAAGTATCTTGCTTTGGGTAGTAAATTATACATTAGTAAATTAGTAAGTCACTCTGCTGGCCTTTTGGATTGACCGAATCATTTGACACACATGACTGAGGGTACCTCAACTTCTTCAAGAACATCAGTTAGAGTCTCTATATGAATAGTTTTTGGTGGTCTAGAAAAAAATTATCTGGTCCCTGGAAGAGGTGCTGTGGCACTTCCTAAGACCTTAGGTTGATCTCTTTTAGCTAATAGGACCATGAGGGTTACATGATGATTACTCTGATTTTATGTGTACACCATAAAGATACAGTGGAGTTTTGCAATTAAAAACTGGAAACTTGGAGTGGGACTGATTAAGTTTAAATCCTGACTCTGTCACTTCCATTAGTACCATTTAACTGGGGCATACCAACCCCTGTAGAAGTTATTTAAGAGATCTCTGAAACTGAATATTATTATACATGCACAAACACAGCACTTACTAATTTGTATCTGTGATCTAACATTGTGGATTTCTCATATCACAAGATCTAATAATATGCACATGTCATGGATGACTCAGCTCTAGGCCAGTTTGTCATAGCACTACAATGATTGGGACAGTAAGCTTGGCAAAATCTCTCCAGCACTAAGACTTCCTCTTTACAGACAGACACAACACTTATTCCCCCCTCTGAATGCTCAATAAAGGTTGAATTATGTGATTCATTCACTTTGTCTCAGTCGTGTATTCTTTACAAGACTTTCAGCCACACAGCATTAAGGGCAAGAAGGAATATGAAGAAAATAATGTCCATGCTTAACCTCAAGTAGTTTTGCTATTAAAGCTGCAAATAATAGAAGTATGCGTACAAAAACTGGACTATGCAAGGCACTGAAACCACAAATGTTAAAAAGAAACATAAGAATTGAATGTCAAATGAGTGGGGCCTCATATAAGTTCTACAGGATTTCAGAAAAGAGAATTTAGGAAGGAAGACACCAAGAGAATCAAGACCTAGAAGAAGATGAAAGCAATGGATTTGGGAAGAAAAAGATCAATGTTAGATATGCACTAAACTTCAGACTCAGACTAATCTAGTATTTGGCATCTAGGAAGCCAAATGTCTATTCAGTATCATTCCTTAGTGTCCTAGAACTTGTAAATTATCAGTGATTCCATGATTGTGCAGGTTAATATCATATCTAATGAGCACAACCCTGGGAAGGTGACCAAGGCATGTCATTCAGTGTAATTTTTTTTTTTTTATAGACTTGGCAACTTTTTATTTTCTAAAGAAATACATCAGAAAGGATAACCGTTACTGACATTTCACAAAAGTATTTTGAAACCAAAAAAGTATATAAGACATAATCAGACTTAATTTTAATATTTCAATTTTTGCTTTCAACTATAGGTAATGATAAAAGTTAGAATTTTTTAAAATCACCTTATTTGTTTTATGTGTTAACACATAACAAATGCTTTATGATTAAATAGTAAAGCATTTTACTTTTGCAATTATAAATATGTTTTTGCAATTCAATGGACTGTATTAACTTAATATCAGTTCACTGAAATGTAAAAATATACTTATAATTGCAAAAATTAAATGCCTTTCTAATTAATCATGACTAAATAACTAGTAATTTATGTAAAAGATTATAACAAATTATAACCTTCCATTAGGTAGCCACAAAAGAATAGTTCAGCAGCTCTACAAGTATTAAGAGAAAGTATACTTCCTAGGTAAATTATGAAGTATGTTGTAGTTTTTTCAAACCCACACATTTATACACATTAAAATAATAATACAAGACAGAATAATAGAGACTAAGAGTGCTGTAATTCTTCTCTTCGTATAATTATTGCACTATGAAAAAACATTTTCTGAGTTATATTCTGCTCTTCAAAAAAAAGTTAATGATGTTATTAAATGTAATGTTTCTGTATCTCATACAGCAGACATTTATACAAGCAGAAAAAAACAGAAGTCTTATTTTTAAGTTTGTCAGCATTTAGCATTAATGATGAATTCAACCAAATTTCTACTTTACCTGGTTCCCAAACAATGATCACTGCAGTGAATCCTCTCAAAGAAAAATTTATAGAGTGGAAACAAAAGAAAGCAATAGTGTCATGTGATGGTCATTGTCAGTGGAACAAACATGAAGATACCATGAATGATTTAGAAGTCACAGCATGTCTTGTTCACAGAGTTCATATGTGTGCCCAGAAAGGAATGGCAGAACAGAATAAAATAAAAGAAAAACTGATAATCAACAGGAAAATGGCAAGCCATTGTGACCAGTCTTCTTTAGCCAAAGACAAATTTCTTGATGCATAAGAAATTTTAGAGCTTCCATGTCCTTATACAAGATATGTAAACAAGAGAGAATCATGACTAATCCATGTCCAAAAGCAAGTTACTTAACCCTCTACAGATAATAATACCAATATACTGGGACTTATTGCCACCAAAGACTTACTCCTTGTCTGCAGAGAGGCTGGTGTGTGTATTGAAACCTTATAAAGAATTAGCAAATATGGAGGGGGCTTGAGAGGGCAATAGTAGCTGCATGGAAGCTTTTCTAGAGATTTCCCCCATTATTCTGCACCAGGGTATGCCTAAAATGACAGCAAAAACACAGAAGAAAATTCTGAAATAACTTCGTTATCTGGGAATTCAATTATTTTGTCTTATCGACACATTTATATATCCTCAGCATTTAAGAGCATATTTTTTCCTTCATTGATTGTGCAAAGCAGCACTCACGTGCAAAATACTGGAAATAAACCATTTAAATGAGAGCAAAAATCTTAAATTAGCTTTCAAAAAGAGACAGAAAATAACTTCTTCAAGTGGTTTTCCCTTCAATAACCATTTATTGAGTCCATCAAACCTGGATTCAAATCCTAGATCGGTCACTTGCTGGCTTATAGGAGCTTGGGTTATTCAACTGTCCCTCAGTTTTCTAATCTGTAAAATAGGATTAATCATAATGTCCACCAAGTAGGGCTGTCTTGAGGATTCAGTGAGCTAATACTTGCAGAGCACTTGGAATAGGGCCTAGCAAAGAACATACATTATATAGTGTCTGTTAAATTAAAATGAGATACAGCACAGGCACTGTGCTAGACACTTGGGTTAGAAGCATGCCTCAAAATATTTTTATGAGGTTATTTCAAAGAAATTACATCACCAAAACTTCAAACTCAGGGGTTTAAAGTGACATCATTTATTATTTCAATTTGTTTCAGAGAGAAAAAGAAAGCTTCATCATTTGATGGCAACATTGCTATCAGCCATACCCCATATTGGCAGAATTAGCGAGATAATATCTTTCTTTTCTCAGTTGAAATGAATGAATGGGGAATGCATGTTAATGTTTAAATGAGATTAGATTGAAGAGGAACCATGTGGTGCCATGAACGCAAAAGTAAAGGAAAAAAGGGGCACGTGACAAGGTTGTACACTTCAGAAAGATTAAGGATGTGAGCTAGGAAAAAGACAGTGGTTTTATAACTTAGGTTGGTTGCCCTGCAGGCCTTCAAAACAACAATTTCAGTCGAAGTACTAGGAAAGCCAGACTACTGGAGGTTAAAGAGGTTGCTCTCTGGGAAACTGAGGAGGCCAAAGGAAGAAAACATGGAAGATGACACCCGGAGATCATAGCAAGTTAAAAGGAAAAAAAGAAAGAAAAAACCCAAGTGCTTAGAAAGGAGACATTGGAGAAGGAGAAATTGAAAATGTATAGAAAGTAAAGCAGCCAGGCTCGGTGGCTCAGCCTGTAATCCCGTGCCTTGGGAGGCTGAGGTGAGTG